>NW_025215281.1:7437-12673 GCF_004010195.1 Chiloscyllium plagiosum
TGGTGAATACCTACTGTCCTGGCAGCAGCCACAGTCCCTTCATTCAGAAGCAGTCATCCATTCCCATCGTCTTCAGGTCTCCACGTTGAATGAAAGGATGTCCTCTCAGATAAAGACCGCTGCTTTGAAAGACGGCTCAAAATACCCTCCCTCTCACCACTCCCCACCACCAGCTAACAACACCAATATATCCCGTGTGTTCTGAGAGCCTTGGGGCAACTGGGAACGTCAGGACGATGAAGCATTACTTCTGAAATCTGAACAGGTAAGAGTGAACCCTTCAGTACACATTATATCACTAAGTCCTGTCATGTCTCTTCATTTATGTAATATACACCATGTAATTCTTCCAGGAAAACAACAAAGGTTCACAACAATTCACGTTAAAATCCACCTGCCAAGTTGTTGTCCATTTCTTATCCACTACATACTCTCTACATCCTCTTGATAACTTATTTTCCTGATCGTTTATTTGTCATTCACAGATTTAGTCAGATTAAGTGTGCAAAGAGCTGAGAACCCAGCACTGGTCACTGTGTCACAACATTTAATAATTTCTGTTAAACGAAAAGAGACTAAATTAACCCTGCTTCCGGCTCAGTAACCATTCCTCCCCATTTTCTTGTGCAGCAGCTGTGAAATGCTAAATGTTCCATTCCATTTCCAGTGTAACAAACACGAGAGATGTAAAGATTTGCTTCAACTGCTGAGTTACTGCCTTGAATGGCTGAATAATGTCATTTAATTACTGCTCAACTGAATGGGATGGGCTGAATAGACTGCTGCAACATATGTGTAGTTGTGAATAGTGCTGAACATTTTGGAACCATTAGTGAACAGCCCCCTTCTAACGTTATGATGGAGGGAAAGCCATTGATGCTGCAGCTGATCATAGCCCACAGTGACGCATGAATACCCAACTTACATTTTCGAGGACCTTTACAAGTATGACTTACTTCGCGGGATGTCGTGCCACATAGCAAAATGGGCTGTATCTTCAATATGAGGGTGAGACTTGCCCTCCGCCAGGACTGTATGCTGCGTGCTCCTACAGACATTGTTCGAGACAGGTACACCTGAGACAAGTCATTTAATGAGCTTGTTTTCCTCTTGTTGTTTCACCTTTTACTGCCCACTATCTGGATGCTGTATGTTTGAGGCCTCTCCCTGTTGCGTCAATGGTAGGCCTGTCGAGACACTCTTGATGATGGAAAACGAACTTCCACACCCAGAATACGTTATGTGCCTTTGTCACCTGCAGTGCTTCCTCCGAGTTGTTTTCAATATCAAGGGGAACTGACTTATCACCGAGGGTTGATGTGGAGGGCAGTAGGTGTAAATCATCAGGCGATTTCCTTGAGAATCTTTCACGTGTTACTATGAGGTTTCCCGGCTTTTGGATTCGAAGTTTGAGAATTTCAGGATAACGTATTGCCTGATATTATTCCACCATGCCGCCACCATTGGTTGTTCGGTCATGCCGGTGTGACAAGATATACCCTGGGATGATTGTCGGGGCTTCATTCAACATTTCACATGACGTCTGATTTTGTCTGTGTGACGGTGACAGACTGTTTCCTGACAACCAATATGAAGACTAAAGTTGACAATGGAGCAGGGAATAATGGATTTAAAAACCTGAATGAAAGGCACTCTATCTCAATGTGTGATGTATTCTCAAAACAGTTTGAGGAATTCATTGCATGCGTTGAGGGAAATGGATATGATTTAATTGTATCTGAAAGACATTCCTGCACGCTGACCTTTGTTAGAAACTGAAAAACCCGAATATTTGAAAGCTGAGAGGGTTATACAAAAGTGAAGGAAAACACAATCAACAGACAGGAGTGCTCCCTCCCAGTAGGAGAACACTTCAGCAATCCGGGACATTCAAAATTGGACCTTTGGGTAATCATCCTCCAAGGTGGACGTCGGGACAAGGAACAATGTAAAGTGGCTGAGCAGAGGCTGATAGACATGTTCAGTGCTCATGGTTATGGCCTCAACCGGGACTTTGGGTTCATGTCACACTGCAGCTGACCCCATTGAATTATACACAGGCACAGACAGACTGATACACACAGACAGACACACAGACACAGATACTCCTGCACAGACAGACAGACACACTCCTACAGATGCACACTCACGCAGACATTTTCTCATACGCTCACACATCCACTCCCACACACACGCTCTCACAGACATATACCCCTTTATACTCACACTCACACACATACACACATATATTCACGGTCACTTATAAGCCCCATCCTCACAGACATGTCCCCATGCACACATACGCATGTAAGTTTGTGTGGGGTTAATTTGCACTTGCATAATTACATGTTCCTTTGCTCAAATACTGCATGAATCCATGCAGGATTCTGTAAATCCGTGAGAGAGATGAAAATCAGTCAGACAATTTTGGCACCGATAGCGTCACACAGGGAATCGAACACCTACATTCTATAACTGAAATTATTTGTGAACAGATGGATGTCAATGAATTGACCAAAAGTTAAGATCCTGAAGGAAGAGTTCCCGTTCCAAGGAGAAGGAGACAATGTTTTGTGGTTCCCTCAGGCAGTTAAATGAGTAAATATGTTTTCCCTGTGCTTACATTTCTTCACAACAGAGGTTGATCACACTTTAGACTAAAAGATAGAAATTTCCAACCTACGTTTGTCGTCAAGGAAATGGGAGAGAATCCTTCATGAGAGCAATGTTTTCATCCTACGTATTATGAACTGTAAAGAAGTGACCTATATATGCTCTCGAATGAGCAAGTGTGTGGGTGTGATCCATTAACGATCCGTTCTTAAGATTGTGTGTCTGTGTGTTTGGGGAGGGAGGGTTTCTTGAGGTTCACATCACTTATTTTTACAGTAGTTCAGACCTTACCATTTGTAATTTCAGCTTCAATTACATCAATAAATCTCAGATTGCAGTAACAAATTTGAAAATCTCACTGTGTCCCCAACAATCTAGCCAATTTGCCATCGGGCTGATGTATGTATTTTTTCCTTCCTCACAGCGAACGTACTGACGATCTACATCTTGCTGTATAAAGATAATGGATTATCTCCATGTGTCAGAGGTTACCTGGGGGCCGTGGCAATGGTAGCCTGGTCATTATCCTCGAACTGATATTGAGACACATTTCCATTGTTTATCAGGAATAGTTTTATTTCCTCCTGTCCATTTCTGAGTGTAATATCCACGGTATCCGGGTTTGTGCAAGCACTAACTGCTCTGTTTGTTTCATGGTCACTTTCACCGTTGTTCGATTTGTCACCATTTGTTGCCACAAGCAGAAACGTCAGTATTGTATTGAAAAAACGGCGGCTGTGGTTCTGGGAACAGTGACTGTATTGAGCTGATTAAAGGTTATTTACTGGTATTTTATGCACACAGCTCAGCGTGGGCTGGGGAATATCCCGTTTTTTTTTATTCAACGATACATGCTTATTTTCTGGGTTTCAGTGGAGTTCCTCCACAGCATTCTCACCCCGTTTGATCCCATTTCTGCTGAGTCTGCTGCTCAATGTTTTCACGGTCAGACACATTTGAGAGACCAGCAGAGCCCGCAGGAGACTCCAGGCTCACACGAACGGGGACGCTCAGTCTGACATAGCAATGAGAAATTGAAAACAAATCCATCATTTTACTCTTTGTCATCTTGGCCAATTTCATCCGGCTTTGGTCAACGTTAATGGTGTATTCTATATCGTATTGGATGTACTATATTGGGCATTACTCTGTGTGTAAAGATGGCTTTATGCTGCAATTAGACTTCATACTTCATCTTCTCTGTTGCATCGCAAACACAGCGATTTATGCCGTGATCCGGACTGCGTTCATACAGCAGCTGAAGAATGTGCTAAACTACCCCTTTACTAAAATTCCTCAGTCAAATTTCACTTAATAATCAATCCATCTGCGATTTTCTCATTTCATTTCATTGTTTCAGCAATAAGTAACCTGTCGCTGTGGTGACAGACTAAAGGGAGTGTTCGTTGGTCCAACCATATCCCACAGGCGGTTAAAGGGATACATTTCAATGTTTCTCTCAAATCATGCTCTTGTGAGAAAAGTTGCTATCCCATTGACTGTATCTATCAGTTCAATTACTAAACAATAAAATTGATCATTTGAAAAGTGCCAAGCAGCAGAGAGAACGATATCGTTGTTTGTCTTTGTGTTGAAGAAGGTGAGCTGGAAAGAGACAGACTCCGGCCTTGGGGCCTGGTCCTCGGAATCCCAGTTTTTGGGTATAGGTCATTCTGTCTTGGCTTGCACCTCTTGGGTTCCCAACTCCGACCTGAACGTCAGCAGAATTCATTACTCTCCATTTGTCCCTCTCCCTTCATATGTCCCTTCTACTTTCATACTGTCACTCTGTCTCTCTTTCACTCCTCCTCCCATTTACGCACTCTGTTCCACTGTCAAATCCTTCACCATTCTCTTTCACCCTCTCCCCGTCTGGAAAACTCTCGCTCCCACATTCCCTCTCTCCAACCTGTCTTCCTCGAGTCCGCTATCCCCTTCTGTTGCTAAGGGATCGTAGGCGGGGGCGGGGGACGATGTGAAGATTCAGGCCATTGTTAGGTGAAGAGATGATTGTGATGTGGAGCAACAGGCTGTTGCTAAGAGAACAGTATGAGGCCTGGGCGAACTTTCTTTGCTAGAAAACACTGTGGGTGTGAGAACACTGATAGTTCTGAAGGAGTAAATGTGTGGGTGGCACCATATGTTTTGATTAAGCCCAGAGAGTTGGGGTGGGACAAATTTTCAATACACATAGAGCAGTTGCGGGCGGGGGGAGGACACACAACGTGTATGACTCAGGGAACAGCTTAGGGAAGATTCCAAGGGCGATTTCTAGGGGATTCAATGGGCAGGGAGTTGCATCCCAGTGCTAAGAGAAGGGAGATGTTGGGGTAGTGAGCATGATAGTGGACGAGTGAGTGGAGAGTGAGCGTGACGGTGGGGGGAATGTGCAAGGACTGAGCGTGATGTTCGGTGAGTGTGCGGGGAAGTGTGCTTGAGGGTAGAGTAGTGTGCAGGGGTTGAACATGTTTCTGGGGAAGGGAGCATGACGGTTGAGGAGTGTGCGGGGTAGGGGGAGTGAAAACTTGGGTGTGTACATTTAAGAAGAAGTTGGATAGAGCTCTCAAAGATAGTGGAATCAAGGGTTATGGAGATAAGGCAGGAACAGGATACTGATTAGGAA
>NW_025215281.1:13037-30657 GCF_004010195.1 Chiloscyllium plagiosum
ATGGTGGAGTGAACATTACGGTTGGAAAAATCACGGGGTAGTGGGGTGGCTGTCGGTTCCTGTGCGACAGAATGAGATTGAGGGTGGGGGAGTGTGACGGGGAGTGAAGGTGAGGGTGGGGGAATGTATGACGGAGTGAGCATGACAGTGAGGGAGCGTGTGATAAGTGAGCATTGAAGGTTTGCTTCCGTGATGTTCTGGGCTGTGCACACCACGTCGTCGAGTTTCTTACAGTCTTGGGCAGTCCTGTTGCCATGCCAGGCCGTTTTGCACCGAGACAATATGCTTTAATTTTTGCATCTGGAAAAGTTGAAAAGGGTCCTTATTGACATTCCAAATTTCCTGAGCTGCCTGAGGAAGAAAACGCTTTGTCATACCTTCTTAATCATCTCATCTACGTGGCGAGTCCAGGACAGATTGACCGTTATTGTCACTCTGAGTAACTTGATTCTCTCAAACCGTGCAACCTCAGTTCCTTTGATACACAGTCGGTCGTGTGATGTGGCGAAACGTCACAGGGTTCAGGAAGTACTTCCAAGGATGTTACAGGGTTTGGAGGGCTTGCAGTTCGGAGAAGCTGGGGCTATTTTCTGTGGAGTGTCAGAGACTGATGGGAGGGGTTTGCAGAATCTTTTGGGGCATGGATAGGGTGAATAGACAAGGCCATTTCTGTGGGGCAGAGGAGTCCAAAGTGGAGGGGAGACGTGTATGGTGAAACGGGATAGACTTAAAAGGGACTTGAATGAATGAATGCAGTCTGGGTTCCAACCACACTTAAAGCTCAGAACAAATTCCTCCTCCATTCATTTTTAGACTGACAGGTATGACCCGTCTGTTCTGTCCTTTACTTGTCTGTTTTTTTTTTCATTTTGGTGGGGTTTTTCCACTCCATTCTTCTCGTGATGTGCTGATATCCTTGCCTCAGCACAGGCCCGGAGTGGCAAAACCTTAGCTGACATGGCCTCAGTATGACTTCGGCTGCGATATTGTTCCAGAGCAGTCTCCCAGCCTCATGACCCTCCAGGTGAATCACAGAAAGAGGCATGGCTCAGATTGGTGGCTCAGCAATTAGCGCTTCTGCCTTGCAGAAATAGTGATTTGGGATCGATTCCTGCCTTGGGCGACTGTGAGGAGTTTGCCCTTCTCCCCGTGTCTGCGTGGGTTTCCTCTGGGTGCTCCGGTTGCCTCCCACAATCCAAAAGATGTGCAAGTCAGGTGAATTGGCTACTAAATTGCCCATGGTGTTGGGTGCGTTAGTCAGGGATAGGTATGGGGTCAGTGCCAGGGTTGGTTACAGGCTAGCGGGTCGGTATGGACTTGTCGCGCTGAAGCGCATGCTTCCGTACTGCAGACCAACTAATCTAAGTTAGAGTCTAGTTGCCCGTGTGGGCTGGGTTAGAAGGATTGGCATTCAGAGCTTTTTATTTTTTTTTTAATATATTGCTACCAACTAAATGCTGAATTCTTTTCTCATCCCTTTACTTTTAGATTTTGTTTCCCCGTGAACAATTTGTATTAGAGGATCTGAACCCATGTAACTTTGTACTTTAAGTGGCACCTTGTGTGACATTGGGGTTCACGTGACAGTAAAGCCAAAATTTAATTCTAAATTGGCACTCTTTATTTGCAGAATACGCTCTCTGCCCCTGTACAATCCCACGAGGGAAAATACTGTCAGCATTTGCCCTGTCTTAACAATTCTACACAATTCAAGGAGATCACCTCTCATTCTTCTAAATTCCAGAGAGTAGAGTCTCAACCTACTTAGCCTTTGCTCATGAGGCAATCCCACCACACCGCAATTCATCGAGTGAAGCTACTTTGACGAGCCTTCTGTGAAATATCAGTTAAAAGGGGGCCGAAACCGGCTGACATACTCTAGTTGTGGTAACTCCAGCGACTGGAACGGTTGCGGAAAACTTCTCTACTCTTAAATTCCAACCGCCTTAAAATAAGTGTTCATTGCTGGGAAAGCACAGCAGGTCAGGGAGCATCCGAGGAGCAGGTGAATCGATGTTTCGGGCATAATATCTTCAGCAGCAAAGAAAGTAGATTCGCCTGCTCCTCGGATGCTGCCTGATCTGTTGTGCTTTCCCAGCAACACACTCGCGACTCTGATCTACAGTCCTCACTTTCTCCCGTTAAATAATGGCCAACGTTCCATTATACTTCCTGTTTACTTGCTGCACCTGAATGCTAGCTTCCTGTGCTTTGTGTTTCCTTTGCTACGGATTTCTGCCGTTTATCTCCACTTAAATAATTGTTATTTTTTGTTTCCCCTTCCAAGGACAACTTTGCATTTTCCCACATTATACTCAATTTGCTAAATCGTTGTCTCCCCACGTACTGATATCTATTTGTGAAGTGGTTGTATCCCAGTTACAATCCGTCCTTCCACTTATTTTATGTTGTCTGCAAACTTTATCCCAGTATTTTCTACTTGCCGCCGCAAAGTCACTCATCTGTGCTGTATACAGTTGCATCCCAGAATGAATCCTTGTGAAGCCCCCACTCTCAACGGGTCACCAACTTGAATAAGATCCTCTTCTTCCTGTTTAGTGTTTTCTAGCTGTAAGCCACCTCTCTGGCTATGCTGACATATCGGCACGGTGGCACAGTGGTTAGCACTGCTGCCTCACAGCGCCAGAGACCCGGGTTCAATTTCCTCCTCAGGCGACTGACTGTGTGGAGTTTGCGTATTCTCCCCGTGTCTGCGTGGGTTTCCTCCGGTTTTCTCCCACAGTCCAAAGATGTGCAGGTCAGGTGAATTGGCCATGCTAAATTGCCCGTAGTGTTAGGTAATGGGTAAATGTAGGGGTATGGGTGGGTTGTGCTTAGGCGGGGCGGTGTGGACTTGTTGGGCTGAAGGTCCTGTTTCCACACTGTAAGTAATCTAATACCACTAGCTCTTATGTTAAGACTTAACTTTTGGGAGGTAAGTTGTTGAACGGCCACTTCATTCCAAATACGACACTAGTACTGTCTCCTATCTAACTTATCTGGTTGAGCCTTTCTCAAAATAGTCAGGCATGAATTCTCTTTCATGGAGTAATGTCGACTCTGCTTAATTAGATTATGGCTTTCCAGGTGCACTGCTAATATTTCCTTAGTAATTCATCCAAATACTTTTCCAACGTTCAGTGTTCAGCTAATCGGCTGATAGTTACGTGACTTTGGCCTCCGTCTGTTTTTGAATGGAGTGTCACCTTGGCGGTTTTCCAGATACATTATCAGATTTCACAGGTTCGGAAATTCACAACAAATGCATCCACTATTACTGAAGCTACCTCTTTTATCTGCTTGTAATCTGACCAATGCTTGTGCCAGCACTAGCTGGCCCATACTTTTGATAAGGCAATCACTGCGAAAAATGTTAATCAACGGTCATGCGTATAAATGTTTTGCAAATGCTTCAAGAAAAACGTGTTCGCGAAACTGAAGGTTGCATTTCACGAATTGCATGGGGTCAGTCGTGCAAGTCTGTAGATGGATATTACAGATTATTTGAATGTTGGCACATTTCCCACATATTGAGGTCAAACTTCCAATCCTGGCAAAGTCATTATTTGTTCAATCAATTACTCCAAGACCTGACCCCTAAAAGAGATTTCTTGCGTGGTACCCAGGCACCAGCCTTGATTTCTACGATTCTGACTGTCCATTAATATAGATGCACATTTCCTCGAGGTGCCCTCTCAGCACAAAAATTGCTGACAGTGGGTTATATGTAGAGAAGCAACCTTAATTACATACGAAATTTACTCACAGCCCCATCAGCCCAGAGTTTGCCTTCTGCTTAAAAAGAATCAAACAAAAGATTGCATTTTTATTTAAACCAAATATAAGAGGTTGAAAACATTTACTAAGCACTGTCTTTAGAAAGTAAAATTAGACAAATAACTCAGATGATTCCCTTTTATAAATGCGCTGAACATTGTTGGCATAACCGACATGCTGAACCATTTTAGCAGTGAGATGTTATGTGTAATTGTCTCATTAGTGAACCTACAGAGGGGACCAAGCGATTTGCAGGAAGGGAAAAGAAAATTCTTATGAATTCTCAAAAATCAGGATTATTTTTCACCAGAGATCATAGGCGCATAGATTCACATTGGGAGAGAAGACTGGAACATTTTTCGTGATAGACAAGTGTGCGAGAAATGTAATAGCGATTCAGCACTTGTTGTTTCTGGTGTTAATTTGTACCTAGTGAAAATCGGAATTTGATAGATATCCAACTATTTTCAATACATTCTTGGTATTTTACTATTTGAATGGATTTTTACTTTGGATCCATTTGAAAAATAAATATACATAAACAACACTGTCCTCACCTGAGATGTGATTGCATTAAAATGAAGCGGTCAATGAATGAGTGTCGGATTAGGCTATTGATCAGTACGACCGGAATTTTCACACAAAGTATATTATTGTTTTATTTTCACTACTGTCCGGACAGCCTCACCAGGCAATGGCAGTTCTGAGTAATTGAACATAAGCAGACAAATGTGAACAAAAGATGTACTTATGTCTAATGTGATCTGGTCTCGTGTGCCTCTTTTATTATTTTTTTTGCAAAATGGTTTTCAGCTTACAAAAATATATTCGCTTACACACGCACATCCCACAATATAACAATTCAGGATAAATTCTTAAACAGCTAAACATCAATTGAAATACAATTGGAAAAAAGTGCACTATCATTGGCAATAATAAACAATTCTATTATTTCTTGCAGTTGCCCTTTCTTAACGGCATTTATATGGATTTGCTATCCAACATATTTTAAACTGTGAAAACATAAAAAGACTGACGCAGAAAGGTTGTGCTCAAGCGTCGAAGAGCCGAGGTAAAGACTTCATTTGAAGTATTCATTATTCTGCTAATGATTGGATAAATGGTGAGCTTGCTTGTTGTTTTTGTCCCCCAAAATAGTTTGCACTTTGCAAATGTATATTCTCTTACACACAATCTCTTTCATATTCTTAGTTTCATGCATAGTCCTTCACACACAATCTCACTCTCTCTCACACAGATTCACTCTCACACAAGGTGTGACTCACACTCTAGCTACAATCTCATCTGACTTCACACGGTCTCACTCACATACATGTCTCACTCACTGTCTCAGTCACACAGTCTCACAGAATCTCAGACACGGACAGCCTGTCTGACTTCACGCAGTTTCACTCATACTCACGGTCTGACCATCAGTCTCAGTCACACGCATGGTCGGACTCACAATATCTCACAGAAGCTCAGACACTTACAGCCTCTGACTTCACACAGTTTCACTCACACACGATCTGACTCAAAGTCTCAGTCAAACGCATGGTCTGACTCTCAGTCAGTCTCAATCACACGCACGGTCAGACTTGACACTGTCTCAGTCATGCACATGGTCTCACTTTACATAGTCTCAGTCACATGCATGTTCTGACACTCAGTCTCAGTCTCACTTACACGCACGGCCTGACTCAATCTTAGTCACACGCATGGTCTGACTTGACACAGTCTGAGTCCCATGCATGGTCTTACTCTCTTCATCACACACACGGTGTGACCTGACAGTTTCTGTCACACGCATGGTCTGAGTCTCAGTCTCGCTGAGACTGAGAGTGTGATGAGTTCGACCTTTTCGTGTAACTGAGTTTAAACGGGAAAACTAATCATATTTAATGCGGGAATGGTGTTCTGAAGCTTTTAAAGGCCAAGCCAAACAGGCCAGCTGAAGTATTCACCACCCCACCAACGATTGCACAAATGCTGCGTACATAGAAGCCCGACAGAATGCAAGCATGCCATATGGCCCATGCCGACCCTCCAAAGATCATCTCGCCACACCCACCACCTTTATCCGACATGGTGGTTCATTTCGCATGGCCAATGCACCTAACTTACATGTTTTTGTACTGTGGGAGGAAATTGAAACATCTGATGTTATCGAACACAGACAGTGAACCGATGCTGGAACCGAACCCAGGACCCGGGACTTGTAAGGAATTAATGCTAACCATTGAGTAAGCGCCCTGCCCTGGTTTGTCTCCAATGAACTATGGAGGCAACCAGGGAAATTCAGTTGTAATTGAACTGAGACATAAATGATACTTTTTTCGAACTAATTTTCGAACAAATATTTTTGATGTCCATGAAAGACCATAAGACCATAAGACATAGGAGCGGAAGTAAGGCCATTCGGCCCATCGAGTCCTCTCCGCCATTTAATCATGGCTGATGGGCATTTCAACTCCACTTACCCGCATTCTCCCCGTAGCCCTTAATTCCTTGTGACATCAAGAATTTATCAATTTCTGCCTTGAAGACATTTAGCGTCCCAGCCTCCACTGCACTTCGCGGCAATGAATTCCACAGGACCACTACTCTCTCGCTGAAGAAATTTCTCCACCTTTCTGTTCTGATTTGACCCCCTCTAATTCAAAGGCTGTGTCCACGGGTCCTGGTCTCCTCGCCTAACGGAAACATTTTCCTAGCGTCCACCCTCTCCAAGCCATGCATTATCTTGTACATTTTTATTAGATCTCCCCTTAATCTTCTAAACTCCAATGAAGAGAAAGTGAGGTCTGCAGATGCTGGAGATCAGAGCTGAAAATGTGTTGCTGGAAAAGCGCAGCAGGTCAGGCAGCATCCAGGGAACAGGCCCGAAACGTCGGTTCTCCTGTTCCCTGGATGCTGCCTGACCTGCTGCGCTTTTCCAGCAACACATTTTCAGCTCTAAACTCCAATGAATACAATCCCATGATCCTCAGCCGTTCTTAATATGTTAGACCTACCATTCCAGGAATCATCCGTGTGAATCTCCGCTGGACACGCTCCAGTGCGAGTATGTCCTTCCTGAGGTGTGGGGACCAAACCTGGACACAGTACTCCAAATGGGGCTTAACCAGAGCTTTATAAAGTCACAGTAGCACAACGGTGCTTTTATATTCCAACCTTCTTGAGATAAATGACAACATTGCATTCGCTTTCTTTATCATGGACTCAACCTGCATGTTTACCTTTAGAGAATCCTCAACTAGCACTCCCAGATCCCTTTGTACTTTGGCTTTACGATTTTTCTCACCGTTTAGAAAGTAGTCCATGCTTGTATTCTTTTTTCCAAAGTGCAAGACCTCGCATTTGCTCGCATTGATATCCATCAGCCATTTCCTGGACCACTCTTCCAAACTATCTAGATCTTTCTGCAGCCTCCACACTTCCTCAGTACTCCCTGCCTGTCCACCTAACTTTGTATCATCGGAGAACATCGCTAGAATGCCCCCAGTCCCTTCATCCAGATCATTAATATATAATGTGAACAGCTGCAGCCCTAACACTGAACCCTGCGGTAAACCGCTTGTCACCGGCTGCCATTCCGAAAAAGAACCTTTTATCCCAACTCTCTGCCTTCTGTCAGACAGCCAATCCTCAATCCATACCAGTAGTTCTCCTCGAACACCATGGGCCCTCCCTCACCTTGCTCAGCAGCCTCCCGTGTGACGCCTTATCAAAGGCCATTTGGAAGTCGAGGTAGACTACATCCACTGGGTTTCCCGGGTCTAACCTACTTGTCACCTCTTCAAAGAATCCAACATGGTTTGTCAGGCACGACCTCCCTTTACTAAAGCGCAGCAGGTCAGGCAGCATCCAAGGAACAGGAGAATCGACGTTTCGGGCATAAGCCCTTCTTCAGGAATTCCTGTAGAAGAAGGGCTTATGCCCGAAACGTCGATTCTCCTGTTCCTTGGATGCTGCCTGACCTGCTGCGCTTTTCAAGCAACACATTTTTAGCTCTGATCTCCAGCATCTGCAGTCCTCACTTTCTCCTCTCCTTACTAAATCCATGTTGACTTGTTCTAATCCTACCCTGCTCTTTCAAGAATTTAGAAACCTCATCCTTAATGATGGATTCTAGAATTTTACCAACAACCGAGGTTAGGCTAATTGGCCTATAATTTTCCATCTTTTGTCTTGATCCTTTCTTGAACAAGGGGGTTACAACAGCGATCTTTCAATCATCCGGGACTTTCGCTGACTCCAGTGACTTTTGAAAATCTCAACCAACGCCTCCGCTATTTCCTCAGAACTCTGGGATGTAGCCCATCAGGGCCAGGAGATTTATCAATTTTAAGACCTTTTAGCTTTTCTAGCACTTTCTCTTTTGTAATGGCAACCATACTCAACTCAGCACCCTGACTCCCTTTAATTGTTGGAATATTACTCAGATCTTCCACTGTAAAGACTGATGCAAAGTACTTATAAAGTTCTTCTGCTATTTCCTTATCTCCCATCAATAGGCTTCCAGCATCAGTTTGAAGTGGCCCAATGTCTACTTTTGCCTGTCGTTTATTTCTTGTGTATTGAAAGAAACTTTTACTATCATATCTAATATTACTGGCTAGCCTACCTTCATATTTGATGCTCTCCTTCCTTATTTCTATCTTTGTTATCCTCTGTTTGTTTTTGTAGCCTTCCCAATCTTCTGATTTCCCAGTGCTCTTGGCCACTTTATAGGATCTCTCTTTTTCCTTGATAGATTTCCTGACTTCCTTTGTCAACCACTGATAGAACTACAGAGTGACATCAACAAGTTTCATCCCACCATCAAACTCACCATGGACTACTCTCGACTATCTGTCTCGTTCTTGGACACTTGCGTCTCCATCAAGGATGTACACCTCAGCACCACACTTTACCGCAAACCCACAGACAACCTCACAATGCTCCACTTCTCCAGCTTCCACCCAAAACATATTAAAACCGCCATTCTCTATGGACAAGCCCTAGGCATACACTGGATCTGCTCAGATGAGGAGGAACGTGATGGACACCTGGAAGTACTCAAGGATGCCCTCACAAGAACGGGGTACGATGCTCAACTCATCGACCGCCAGTTCCGACGCGCCACAGCAAGGAACCGTAATGACTTCCTCAGGAGACAGACACGTGCTGCAACTGACAGGGTACCCTTCGTGGTTCAGTACTTCCCAGGGTCTGAAACATTTCACCATGTTCTTCGTGACCTGCAACACATTATCAAGAGGATGAGCACCTCACCAAGACCTTACCCACACCTCCACTACTTGCCTTGAAACAACCGCCAAACCTCAAACAGATCATTGTTCGTTGCAAACTGCCCGGCTTTCAGGAAAACTCCATACAACCCTGTCACGGCGGACGCTGCAAGACGTGTCAGATTATGGACATAGATACCACTATTACGCGTGGGAACACCTCCCACCTTGTACATGGCAGGTACTCATGTGACTCAGCCAACGTTGTCTATCTTATACATTGCAGGCAAGGATGCCCGGAAGCATGGTACATTGGGGAAACCGAGCAAAGGCTACGACAACGGATGAATGGGCACCACACAACAATCAACAGACAGGAGGGTTCCCTCCCAGTTGGGGAACACTTCACGTGGGCCAGGACATGCAGCCTCGGACCTTCGGGTGACCATCCTCCACGGTGGACTTCGGGACAGGCAGCAGAGGAAAGTGGCCGAGCAGAGGCTGATAGCTAAATTCGGTACCCATAGGGAGGGCCTCAACCAGGAACTCTGCACTCACAACACACACACACTTTCTCACACTCACAACCCCCACCCCAGGCAGACACACAGACAAAGACCCACATGCACACATATATTTTGTGTGGTGAATTTGTACTTGCAGAGTTAAATTGCACTTTGCTCAAAAACTGCATAAGTTCATGAAGAACTCTGAGCTCAAAAAATGCATGAATCTATGTAAAACTCGGTTATCTCACTTTTTAGATCAGAATCAATCTAAACATCAGGTCATAGACAGCACACAGGGGGCTATCACCTTCAACATATTGTCTAGTTATCACCATTGTTAACAGCTTACTCGAGAATGCAGCTTTTAAAAAAAAGGGTTTTGTGATTTACACATGAAAAAAGTGAAACTATCACTGTATTCTAACAGATGAAAGGCTTAACAGACAATCAATCTTTCAATGTATAATTTCAGTTACATCACACAGCAAATTTTTGCTATAAATTCTGTGTTACAATTGAGCCCTCCACTATCACCGGATGAAGGAGCGTCGCTTCCAATTAAACCTGTTGGACTATAACCTGCTGTTGTGTGATCTTTAACTTTGTACACCCCAGTCCAACACCGGCATCTCCAAATCTTGTCAGCCATGGTTGTCTTATCCCTCCCTGGATAATCTCTCTCTTCTTGGGGATGAACCTCTGTACAGTATCCTCAATTTTACCCACAAACTCCTGCCATTTTTGCTCTACTGTCTTCCCTGCTAGGCTCTGCTTCCAGTCTATTTTCGTCAGTTCCTCTCTCATGGCCTCATAATTACCTTTATTTAACTGAAACACCAGTACATCCGGTTTTGCCTTCTCTCTTTCAAACTACAGACTGAACTCTACCATATTATGATCGCTGCTTCCTAAGTGTTCCCTCACTTTCAGATTTTTTTTTTTATAAAGTCTAGTTCATTACATGGCACTAGGTCCAGAATAGCCTGCTCCCTTGTGGGCTTCATGACAAGCTGTTCCAAAAAGCCATCCTGTAAGCATTCCATGAATTCCCTTTCTTTGGATCCACTGGCAACATTATTTACCCAGTCCACCTGCATATTAAAGTCTCCCATGATCACCGTGACATTGCCTTTCCGACATGCCTTCTCTATTTCCCTGTACATGTTGCACCTCTGGTCCTGACCACTGTTAGGAGGTCTGTACATAACTCCCATTATGGGTTTTTTGCCTTTGTGGTTCCTCAATTCCACCCAAACAGACTCCACATCATCCAACGCTATGCCATTCAGTGCCATAGATTTAATTTTGTTCTTAACTAACAAGGCAACCCCGCCCCCTCTTCCCACCTCCCTGTCTTTTCGATAAGTTGAAAACCCTTCAATGTTTAACTGCCAGTCCTGACCCCCTGTAACCACGTCTCTGTGATGCCTACCACATCATAATCATTCACGATGATCTGTGCCATTAGTTCATCTGCTGTGTTACGAATTCTCTGAGCATTCAGGTAAAGTGCTTTAATGCTAACTTTCTTATCATTAGAGATATTGTAAGTCATAAGATATCCTAAGTTATCCTTCCTTTTTGCTGCATCCCCAGTCTGTCTCAAGTTTAAATCTGCCTGCACATATGCTATCCTGCCACTCATCTTTCCATTTAACTCCATACTCCCTGTCGCTTTCACTTTCCCTTCCCCCAACTCAGAAGTTTAAAGTCGGACTGACCACCCTATTTATCCTCTTCACTAGAACATTGGTACCTGATCGGTTCAGGTGGAGACCGTCCCAACGGTACAGATACCCCGGGTTCCAAAACTGATGCCAATGCCCCATGAAGTGGAATCACTCTTTCCCACACCAATCCCTTAGGCACGTGTTACTTCCCTAATTTTCTTATCCCTATGTCAATTGGTACGTGGCTCGGGCAGTAATCCGGAGATTATGACCCTTGAGGACCTGTACTTCAATTTCCTTCCTCGTGCTCGATTATCCCCAAACAGGTCCTCCACTCTAGCTTTGCCTATGTTGTTAGTCCCACCGTGGACCACAACAACTGGATCCTCCCCCTCCCGCTCCAATATCCTTTCAAGCCGGTCAGAGATGTCCCGCACCTTGGCACCGGGCAGGCAACACACCATGCGAGACTCCCAATCCGGCTTGCAAAGGATACTATCTGTCCCCCTAATTACAGGATCCCCTATAACAACTACTTGTCCTTTTGCTCCCGCCTCTTGAAGGGCCTTCTGCACCATGGTGCCGTGGTCAGCTGGCTCATCCTGTCCAGAGCCCTTTTCCTCATCCGTACAGGGAACAAGAATCTCATACCTGTTGGACAAGGTCAAGGGCTGAGGCTCCTGCACTCCTGAACTCAGGTTCCCCCTACCTGCCTCACTTACAGTCACAGTCTGATGTCCCTGATCACTAACTAAATGTGAATTACTTAATCTCCCAGGTGTGACTGCCTCCTGAAACAAAGCGTCCAGGTAAAACTCCCCCTCCCAGATGTGCCGCAGTGTTTGAAACTCAGATTCCAGATCATCAACTCTGATCCGGAGGTCTTCCAGCAAACAAAACTTGCTGCAGATGTGGTCACTGCCATTCACAATGGGATCAGCCAGCTCCAACATCATACAATTACAGCACACCACCTGCCCAGTCATCTCTGCTTAGTTAATTACTTTATTACTTTGTACAGTTTTGAGTTAAAAAAAACTTTCTGATACCTCTCTGCTATCGTCTTTTTCTAAAAACCAATAAATAGATAAACAAAAAAAGTAACTTTTTAACCAATCACTAATAAAGAAATAGAAAATCCTTACCTTAAAAAAAACACCAGAGTACTTAATAAGGGGGTTAGAGGAGGAGGGCGGGTGGGAGACACTACAGTTGTAGAGTCTCGCGTTTAGCCGCCTTCCTGATTTGTATACTCACTGCTTTCCTTCCCGGCTGCCCTCTGGTCGTCGTCACTTCTCCCTGCTGCTCCCGCTCTTTCTGTGAAGGAAAAAAACACCGCTGCCCGCTACCGGTAAGAAATTTTAAATCAAAATGTCTTACCTTAGCTGTAGTTTAAACTCAGCTGCTGCTCGCACTCAAAATGGAAAGAGTAGTGACAGATGTCAATTCTCCAGCCATCCAGAACAATTCACTTCCGTGCCAGATGTTTCAAAAGCAGAGACAAACATTTCACGCAAACGAACAAAGTTAAATGTTACACAACTTATCCAAAGTAAAGTTATTGTTATGCAAATTATCCCACAACTAAGATAGAATGCTGCTGAGGTCATTTATTCATATATTGTAAGCTTTTCAATACAGAGCGGTGGTTTTGCACCCAATATAGCTACTCATTACAACTTAAACTTACATAGAAGTGGGGATCTTCGTTTGGCGAATACAAGTATTTTTATCGGTTTCGACACGGGAGTGAACACTTCTGCTTATTAAATCAAAAACCCAGAAAAGCTCACTTCCCATCGTAATCTGTTCAAGGAGGAGTGACAGAGACCTCTCAAATTCCACGATTTAAAGGAAATAATTTCACTTTATTCTTTGACTGTGAAAGCGAACGTTCAGCCACCGCTAATTAAAACAACTGTTTCAAATGTAGTACTTGTCATCTGCCTTCACCTTTATTACAATATAGTATTTCAATTAACTCCTGTTAAAATTTCATCAACTTAAATCCAAAACTGAACAGCGGCTGTTGTCATCGGTGTCTGTCTTCCTCTAGCTAAAGATTTACCTGGTCATCTTTACATGAAAACATGCCTTTGGCAGAGGGTGCTTTGAATGGAAGTCTCTCTCGGTGCCAGTTAGTCTCTGTCTAAATTTCAAAATGATTTTTTTTACAGCCCAAACACCAGATCATCTCATTGATTCGAGATTGGCAAAACAATAAATTCAAACATGATAAGGTTTTAGTTTCCTGGGGCATAATGTAAACTGCTTGGCTAATTTCGATTTGGTTTCAACCAAAACTCGGATATCCATTTGAAAGATAAATGCTACATATTTTCAGTGTTTCAGTGCACTCTGGGACTGCTAGCCAACCATAAGACGGGTGCTTGAAAGTGCTCAGTGTAAAACAGTGTTTACTCTATTTTAAAGCTGCGTACACGCATTTCAGCTTCATAATATTCTCACACTCACTCTGTAAGTGACACACTGACCCCCTCACACTCAGGCAGTCACTGGCACCCTGTTTCCTTCACAGTCATTCCGTCACAGTCATCTTTAATCACTCACACTAACCCCATCAGTTTCACCCTGACCCAGTCATGGTAATTCCATCACCATCACTCTGACCCACCCACACACACTCGTTCACCATGACCCTGACCCCTCCCACTCACACCATCAGTAGCACGAAGACCCCATCACACTCAATCCCTCACTGCCTCCCTGACTCCCTCACACTCACTCACTCACCTCACTCAGACCCACTCACCTTTAGACCCCTTCTGTCCCAATCCTTAGCTCACAGTCACCGTTCTTCCCTCACCCTTACTCACCCTGCGCTCTCACACACCCTTCCACTGACTCTCTCACTCCCGCACTGACACACTCACTCCCCCACGCACTCCCTCAGCATTGCATCAATTCACCTGCACTGGCCTGCACCACTACGCTTACTTCACGCACACCTCCCCACTGTCATAAACATTCCCCTTGCACGCACTCCCGCTGTCCTGCCCTCTCCCATGAAACTTCGGCAATGGCATGCTCACTCCCTCAATGTCAAACTTACGCTGATACACAGTCACCGACCGAAACACTCACTCCCACGTACACTGTCCAGCATCATGCTAACTTGCCCACACATTCCCCACTATTACCCTCAATGCCCCATACACTTCCTCACCATCACAATCACTCCCCCGCACACATCCACACCGTAAAGCTCATAGCCATACCACCTCCTCACCGTCACGCTCACTCCCCAATTCCCTGCACACTCCAACACCATCTACTCACTCATCAGGACGTTCCCCGACATTCACATTCACACCCCTGCTCATATCCAAACAGTGACATTCACTAGCTCGCACATTCCTCCACCATCACTCTCATTTAGCCGCACACTGACCCGTCACACTCACTCTCTTGACCAGTCTATCATCATCACACTCACTAGCCTGGACACTCTACCTCCATCAATCTCACTCCCCTGCAGACTCTTACACCGTCACACTCACGTCCCTGCACAACCCCCACAGCCACGCTCATTCATGCATGTGCTTCCCCACCATTACGCTCACTCCTTTGCACTGACCTCCAGCATCATGCTCACTGCTCCGCACACTCCCACAACATCACAGTCAGTCCCCTGCATACTCATGCACCAGCGCGCTCACTCTTCTGCACACTTCCCCACCGTCACAATCACTCCATCTGGCACTCTCTCAACGTCACGAACACTCCACCATGCACACATTTCCTCACCTGCACACTCAACACACGTCACCATCTATCCCCTGCACACTCTCACACCGTCATGCTCACCCACCTTCTCATTCTCCCACCGTCACGCTCACTACTCCGCAAACAAAACCACTGCCACTCCCGCTCTCCCGTGCACACCTGCACCATTACACTCACGGCCCTGGGCTCTTCCTCACCGCCACGCTCACTCTCCCGTACACTTGCCCACCGTTACGCTCACACCCCGCACACTCGTCCTCCATCACGCTCACTGACCTGCATATAACCCTGCTCACTCCCCTACAATCTCAATCAATCCGTCGCACACTTCCCCACCATACAGCTCACTCTCCAACACATTCCCACAATGTCGCACGCACTTCCGTGTGCACACCCCTGCGTCACGCTCCATTCCACTCACACTTTTCGCACCATCTGCTCGCTCGCCAACAAGCTCCCCCACTAATATGCTCACTCGCCTGCACACTCCCACAGTGTCACTTTTACTGCTCCATACACGCACAGCACCACAACACTCACTTGCCCATAAACTCCACCAATATTCTACATACTATCCTGCACACTCCCCTACTGTCACCCTCAACCCCTCTCACAATCCCCCGCGCACTCCCCCCCCCACTCCCTTCACGGTCATGCTCACACGCCTTCACACTCCACCACTGTCTAACGCAATCTGCCGCACAGTCCACCAGTGTCAGTCCCATCCCTCACACACTCCTCTGCGTATTCCCCATCCGTCACCCTCACTCCCTCACACACCCACTGTGCACTCTACACCACGATTTTTCTGTCTCCACCACACGCTGTCGAACTAACATGTGCAATCTCCCACACATACCCCACCTTCACATTTACTCCCCCTACACTTGCCAATTGTTATTATGAATTGGGGCGCACAACTCCACACTCATACTGAATCCTCGACACACTCTCATATCGTCATGTCCACTCACCGTCAAGCTTACTCCCCCAGACACTCCCCGACCATCCATCTGACTGCCCCACACACTCCAACACTGTCAGCCACACTCCACTATACACTCCTCTACCATCAAACACACTTCCCCAGACACGTATCCACCATTATGCGCACCACCTCGCATATGCTCACCCCTTCATGCTCAATGACCAGACGCTCTCCAACCGTCACACGGAATCCCCACATACTCCCTTAACGTCACCCTCACTTCCCTGTATATTCGCTGATGGTTGCACTCACTCTCTCGCACACTCACACGCCATCATATTCACTCTTCCGCATACCAGTCAACCGTCACACTCAATCCCCTGCACACATCATTACTGTCATGCTCAATCCCCTGCACATTTCCACTTTGTCCCCGCATATCCCCACCATCAATTCCACTCACCCCACGCGCCCACTATCACATTGACAACCGCACACACTTTCCCACTGTCAACTTCAATCTCCTGCACACTCTCACACTGTCACAGTCATTCATCCACATGCTCACCATCATAACATTCGCTCACCCGCCCACTCGCCCATCATGACGCACACTAAATTGCGTGCTGCTCACCATCACGCTCACTCCCTGAACACATCTCCACTGTCACACTCAATCCCCTCTTCAATCCCCCACGACCACACTCAATCCTCCATTCACTCCACACCACACACACCACCACTAACCCGTGATGCAAGCTCCTCTGCTCGATCCTCCACCATCACGTTCACTCCCCTGCTTACTCCCCTAAAATCGCGCATGCTCCTAACTCACTCAACTACTAAGACGCACCCAATTCTGCACAGCAGCCCGCTATCACGTTCACTCCCCATATTCTCCCACAAAATTGCGCACATTGCCCGCACACGCTCCCACCATCACACTCACTCGCCTGCACACATTCCCACCTTCCTGGTTACTCAATCGCACACAACCCATTGTCACGCACACTCCGTCACAGTCAACCTCACTCCAATGCACCGTCCTTCATCACAACACTCATCTGCACATATACTCATCATTCGAATCAGTCCACTACACGCTCTCCCACTGTCACATGCCCTACCCACCCCTCCGACACCGCTGTGTTCACTCCCTCGCACAATGCCACACTATCACATCCACGCTCCCATACCTCCGCACAGCCTTGCGCACTTCCCCACCCACATATCCACCATTACACTCAGTCCGCCCCCCCCTGGGGGCGCACTACATTCCCCCCCCCCCGCATCATGCTCGGTGCCCCACACACACGCGCACTATCATGATCTGTTCCCTAATGACAGCCCCACTCCCTCCTCCACCGTCACACTCACTTGCTCACACTCCTCCTATGCCATGCTCACTTCCCTGCTCTCTCCTCTACAATCTCTCCTCACTCACTCCCGCATTATCACACTCACCCTGCCGCACACACCCACACCATCTTTGTCACTCCACCATCGCGGTAGACCACCATTACGGTCTCTCTAATGCATCCTCCCCCTGAGTCCCATACCCAACGCCGCAAACTTCCCCACTGTCATACTCACTCCACTGCACACTCCGACAACGTTATGCTCACTACCTCGCACAACCGGCAACAATGGCACTCAAGGCCCCGCACACTTGAACAGCATTTCGCTCTCTCCCCGTGAACCAACTCGCAAAATTACAGTCAGTGCCATGCGCACTCTCTCCATTGCGCTCACACC
>NW_025215281.1:33918-37096 GCF_004010195.1 Chiloscyllium plagiosum
TCCACAACGCAATTCCCCCTAGACACGCTCACCCCAGCGCAGAGACACCCACCATCGTTCTGTCCACTGCACACATTTCCCACCGTTGCCTTCACTACCACATACACTCCCTCACCACCACGCTCACTCCCCTGCACATTTCCACCCCATCATGCTCACTGCCACCCACTAACCCCACCATTACCCACTTTCCCTTGCACACTTCCCTGTGCACTCCCACTCACCCTCCACAACCGTCACACTCATTTCCTCTCACATGACTACAATGTCATCTGTACTACACCACACATTCCACCACTGTCAGGCTCAGTCCTCTGCACATTTCAACACTGTAATGCACACTTGCCACACACTCCACCATCGTCACCCTCACTCCCCCGCACCCGTAGATACCAAAACACTGACTCGCCACGCAGTGCACCACCATCATGCTCACTCCCCAACACAAATCCCCACCGTCACGCTAACTAACCTGCACACTCCCCACCATCACGCTGACTCTGCTGGACACCACCCCACCGTCATGCTAACTCCTCTGCACACTCACCCACCGTTACATTCACATCCTCGCACACTGCTCCACCGTCACGCTCACTCCCCCGCACTGTTCCCTACCAAAATACGCACTCCACTGTACACTCGACCACCGTCTCACTGACACTTCACCGACATACTCACTACCCTGCAACTCCCCTTTCATCAAGCTCACTGCGCATTGCACATGTCCACCTTCACGGTCACACCCCTGCACACTATGCCACCGTCATGCTCACTCCTACATACACGTCCACACAACCACAATCACTTCCCCAAACAATCCCCAACTGCAGCACTCACTCTCCCACTCACTCTACCACCATCACATTGACTCCTCCACACACTCACACACCATCTGCTCACTCCGCTGCACATTTCGACACCATCATGCAACATTCCGAACACAGCCACATCATCATGCTCACTCACCTCATACTCTCACCTATAGAATAATACAGTGCAGAAAAGGCCCTTCGGCCCTCGATGTTGCGCCGTCCTGTGAACTAATTTAAGCTCATCATCCTACGGATACCATCATCTTCCATGTACTTTTCCGAGCATTGTTTAAATCTCCCTAATGGGGTTGAGTTAATTACATTCACAGGCAGGGCAGTCCATATCCTTACCTCTCTCTGAGTAAAGAACCTGCCTCTGACATCTGTCTAAAATCTATTACCCCTCAATTTGTAGTTATGCCCCCTCGTACAAACTGACCTCATGATCCTAGGAAAAAGACTTCCAAAGTCTACCCTATCTAATCCTCTGATCATCTTGTATGTCACTATCATATCCCTCTTGCCTTTTTCTTTCGAATGCGAACAGACCCAAGTATCTCAGCCTTTTCGCATAAGAGCTTCTCTCCAGACCAGGCAACATCCTGGCAAATCTTCACCACACCTTTTCCAAGACTTCCACAACCATCCTGTAATGGGGCGACCAGAACTGTACACAATCTTCCAAATGAGGCCGCACTAGCGCTTTGTTTAGTTACAGCATGACATAGGGCTCCGGAACTCATTCCCTCTCCCAATAAAACCTAACACACCGTATGCCTTCTTAACAGCACTATCAACTGGAGTGGTATCTTGCAGGGATCTATATACATCTACACTATTAAGAATCTTTCCATTGACCCAGTAATTTGCTTTGCTGTTATCTGAATCATCTCAGAGTTAGGTGCTTTGTATTCCATTTGCCACGTCTCAGCCCAATTCCGCATTTTATCCAGGTCCCCCTGCAACTTGCAACATTCTTCCACACTGTACACTACTCCACCGACTTTACTGTCATCTGCAAACGTACTAACACATCCACATATGGCTGCCTCTAAGTCATTTATAAAAGTGGCAAACAGCAGTGGTCCCAAAACAGATCCTTGTGGCACACCATGAGTAACCGGATTTGAGGCTGAATATTTTCCATCAACTACGACTCGCTGCCTTCTTTCAGAAAGCCAGTTTCTAATTCAAACTGCTTAATCACCCTCAATCCCATGCCTCTCCATTTTCTACAACAGTCTACCATGTGGAAACTTATCAAAGGCTTTACTGAATCCATGATGGAAATGTGTTGCTGGAAAAGCGCAGCAGGTCAGGCAGCATCTAGGGAACAGGAGAATCGACGTTTCGGGCATTAGCCCTTCTTCAGGAATGAAGAATCCATGTCCACCACAACTGTTCTGCCCTCATCGTTATGCTTGGTCACCTACTCAAAAAAACTCAATGAAGTTTGTGAGATTTGACCTTGCTTTGGCGAAACCATGTTGACTATCTGAAAGAAAATTGTTGCTTGCTAGATGCTTATAAACTTATCTCTTATAATATTATGCAAAACTTTTTCTACAACAGAAGTGATACTCACTGGTCTATAATTTCCTGCATCATCTCTATTGCCCTTCTTGAACAAGTGCACAACATTTGCAATCCTTCAATCCTCTGGTACGAAACCTGTAGACAATGTTGACTCAAAAATCAAAGCAAAAGTCTCCGCCATCTCATCCTTAGCTTCCCAAAGAATCCTCGGATAAATACCATCTGGCCCAGCGGACTTATCTACTTTCACTCCTTCTCCAATTGATAACACCTCTTCCTTACTGACCTCCATGCTTTCTCGTCTAATATCTCATATTTCATTCGTCTCATCTAAAATATTGTCCTCTTCCAGGCTGAAAACCGATGAGAAATATTCGTTAAGCACCTCTCCGATCTCCACAGAGTCCACACACAACTTCGCACTTCTTTCTTTGACTAGCCCTCTTCCTACCCTCGTCATCTTTTTATTCCTCACATACCTATAGATAGCTTTAAGGTTCTCATTTACGCTGCCCTGTTAAAGACTGCTTATGTCCTCGGTTTGCTCTTCTTACCTCTTTCTTAAATGCATCCCAGTTAATCAGTAACTCTCCATCGCCTCATCTGAGCCATCTTGTCTCATCGTCGCGCAAGCCTCCTTCTTCCACTTAGAAAGAGATGCAATTTCTGTAGTAAACCATGGTTCCCTTACCTTATTATTTCCTCCCTGCCTGACAGGGACATACCTATCATGGAAACGAAATATCTGCTCGTTACACAAGCTCCACATTTCGATTGTCCCCATCCCCTGCATTTTGCTACCACATTCTATGCATCCTATGTCTTACCAC
>NW_025215281.1:40317-47718 GCF_004010195.1 Chiloscyllium plagiosum
AAGTCACACACACTCCCAGGATCACATCCACACCATTTCCCGCACTCCCCGGCACACTACCCTTCTGTTACAATGATTAACCCACACACAGCCCCACCATAATTCTCACTCGCCCACAAACTCCCCCACAATCATGCTGACTCCCCTGCACACTCCCTCACTGTCATGCTGACAGTCCCACAACATCAGGCTCACTCGCGTGCATGCTTCCACATCATTATGCATAGTCCCTGCACTCTCCCCTACCGTCACTCTCACTCCCACATTCACTTGCCCAGTGTCATGCTCACTCCCCGGCACTCTCTTTTACTGTCTTGCTCACTCCCTCGCACACTCTGCCAACATCAAGGTGATTTACCCGCACACTCCCCCACTCACATGCTCACTCTCCCACATACTGCCACACCGTCTTTCTCAATTACACACACTCGCACACTCTCAGATTCCCTTCCCTAGCCACTACCCCACCCTCATTCTCACCACCCCATTCTCATCCCTCCATCATGCTCAATCCCTCCCACAGTCCTTGCCCTAATCTCTGGCCTGGGAAACACTCTCAAATGAATCCTCTAAAAATGGCCTTTGGCCCCATGCCCACATAATCTGTGCCACGTGGAATATCCTGTGGATCCACCCCCACTCTTTAGCACCAGGCACAGCCTATGGTGTCACCCCCACATTTGCCCCAGAGTAACAGCATGTGTTCTCACACCCACTGAGTCCTCTCGGAACGGGATTTGGGCCAATCCTCAGACATTTATCCAAACAACTGCATGATTCTCCACAACACCCCCTCTGCTACCCAATCAACGGTCGAAAGTCCACACCACCACCATGCCCCCGACTCTATTTCTTCGCACTGGATGGTGAGAGAGGATTTGAGGAAGGGAAGTGTGGGGAAATGGAGATTAGGAGGTAAAGATTACGATGCAGATAAAGCGTGAAGGATTATGGTAAAGCAGGAGAAAGTGAAATTGAATGTGCGAACGGAAATAGGAGAGAGAGAGATAAACGGAATGTTTGAGCGTGGGAGGAAGACATGGATGGAGACGTACAAAGGGCGAGAGCTGAATTTAGCCTTAGGCTATGTCGGAGTGGGTGACCCAGAGGTGAAAGTAAGCATAGAGTGACTAAAACTAATTACCTGAGATCGGCCCCTGTTCCCTCCCCTTCCCTGAGGACCAGAACATGGGGCGAAGTCCGTTTTCTCCAGCTCAGCTCCTTCTACACAAACGCAAACAATATCATTCACTCTGCTGCTTGACACTTTTTAGAGAGTACTTTTATTGTTTACAAACTGAAATTATCCATGCAGTCAGTGGGGTGGTGCTTTTTCTCACTGGTCCCTGATTTGTGAGAAGCATTAAATATGTCACTGTATTTCCCTATGGCATAAGGTTGTACAAAAAAGCACGACTCTCAGTCTGTTGCCACAGTGTCAGGCTATTTCATTGCGGGAACAGTGAACTGAAATGAGAAAACGATTAATGTATTCATTTCCGAGTGAATGTAACTGATTTTTGAAATTGGGTAAAGGGATGTTTCAGCACATTCTTCAGCTGCCTTTTGAACTTTGCTTGTGTCACGGCATAAATGGCAGTGTTTGTGCAGTAACTGAGGAGTTGCAGTTTGAAGCCCAATTCCCTCACAAAAGCATGTAGAAACATAGATGTATTCTCAATATGATCCATGCGGTACCATATGGAATATAACATGAACGTTGCCCATAATAGTATAAAATTGACTGAGATCGCAAAGAGTAAAATGACAGATTTTCTTCGATTTCTCATTTCTGTGTCACATTGAGCGTTTGCTTTGTTGTGAGCGCGGAGTCTCCTGCGGGCTCTGCTTGTCACTAAAATGTGTCTGACGGTGAGAACATTGAACATCAGAATCAGGAGAAATGGGAGAGCCGGGGTTAGAATGTGGTGAACGAACTCGATTGTGATCCAGACACGGGAGTAGCGAACATCCTTTGTTACATCACAAAACCAGGGTGCGTTTCCCAACCAATACCGATCTCTGAGCATAAAATACCAGAAAATGTTCTTTAAACAGCTCAGCACAGTCACTGCTCCCAGAACCACAGCCGCCGTCTTCTCACTGCAATATTTAATTTTCAGCTTCTGGCAACAAATTGCCACAAACCGATCAAAGGTGAAAATGACGGTGAACCAGACAGAACAGTCAGTGGCTGCATAAAGCAGGACAGCGTGGATATTACACACAGGGATGGAATATAAGAAATAAAACTGTTCATAATAAACAATTGGGATGTGTCTCAATATCAGATCGAAAATAATGACCAATAGATCCGCCACTACCATGGCCACCAGGTAACGTCTGACACACGGGGACAATCCACAATCTTTATAAAGGAGGAGGTAGATCGTCACTACGTTAACTGTGAGGGAGGAAACAAACAAATTATACATTAGCCTTGAGACCAAGTTTGTGTAACGATCCAGTGACATTTTCAAACCTGTCACTGCATTTATTAAAAGGATTGGAGCTGAAATAACAAAAGGGACAAATTTGTGTCATAAATCACAAGAAGCCCTCTCTCCCAAACACACAGGGATATACTCATAATAATTATGCTTTGTGGAACATTACCGCACACTCGATCACTCGAGAGTGGACAGAGATAATTTATTCACAGTTCCTAATACGGAGGATGAAAACATTGTCGTCCTGTAGGATTCCCTCCCCGTTCATAGAGGACAGGTAGGGATTGGAAATTTCTGTCTTTTAGTCTAAAATGCGCTCGGCCCTCTGTCGTGAAGAAACTCAAACGCACGAAAACATATTAAACCATTTAACTGCCTCAGGAGACTTCCAAACAGGATCTGCTCCTCCCTGGAACCGGATCTCTTCCCTCAGGATCTTATCTTTTGTTCAAGTCACTGACGTCTATCCGTTTATAAATACTCTGTGAAAGAATATTCCAAGTATCACAAATGCAAAAAGCTGTTTCATGGTTCAGGGTTACGCTGTCATGTTTTTTTTTTTCGGAGGGGTAATTAACCAGGCCAGGCTCTGATCAGAATGTTTTTCAACAGAGATGAAAAGGATTTTGAGAGAACTGTTGTTTATATGCACACAGATGAAACCTCAGGCCAAAGTGATAATGTTTTAGAAGTGAACTTTAGAATGAAAGGGGAGTGGTCAGCTCCCCTGCTGAGCAGTTTAGTTCAGTCCAGTACTGGTTGGGAGTTCAACAGTGAGCTGTCGGAATCACCCCCCCCCCACCCCCACCCCCACCCCACTTCTAATTTCAACCTGCAAACATGTCGTACATTTATACTGTTTTGAAAGGGGTTTGCTTATTGGGACTGTTTGAAAATTTGGAACAGCATACTTTAAATCTAGTTTGCATCGATTGAGTTTTGTGGGGGTTCTTTATTCTGATCTTCGTGTTTCAGTGCGTAATTTTGTGAATGCATTTTTGTGTTTCAAAACTGGTAGTCAAACTCGCTAACTTAATCCTGGTAATTTTCACTGAATATTTAACTAAACAGATTGCAAATTATAGTCTGTGCTGCCGACTGAAGAATGTTTTGAGTGGTTTGGCCTCGTCCATATAAGGTTGGGGGCACTTTGCGGGATTTTAAATAGTGAGTGGCAGGTGCGAGTGTCTTTATGTCTGGTGTTGGTTTGGTTGGGTGGACAAAGCTTGGGAGAGTAATCGCTCTTTCGATCGCCAATTATTTTCTGGATGTGGATGCGTTGACTTTGGACGATTTGCAAGAAGAGAATAAGACAAAGATGCAAGATTTAGCAGAGAATCTGGAATTGGAACTGCCTGCTTCTCTGAAAAAAGTAGCGTTAATTGCAGCAGAAGGTAATCTTTTAGACGAGCTGGAAAATCCAACGGAATCTACAGAGATGACAAGAACTCCATTGCAAATGAAGCAGCTTGAATTTGAGGCGAGCGCTAAGGAATGGACAGCAGAAATGATGTAGCTTGATTTCCGATTAAATACAGAAGACAGCGAAAAAACACTGCAGCAGAAGAGAGGCAAAAAGGAATAGCAGAGAAAGAAAAAGAGACAGCCTTTGAAATTAAAAAAACGACACTTAAAATGGAAATCCAGCTTAAAAGATTGGACGTTAAGGCTGAGGTGAGTTTTAGTGAGGAGTAGAGTAAAGGTGAGCACGCCCATGGTAGTCATAAACCGAGAGATAAACTGTTTAATTATATTCAAACATTGAATTTGACGAGAAGGATGTGGAAGACTTTTTCAACTCGTTGGAAAAACTGGCTAAACAAATGCAGTGACCAGTGGCAATGTGGGTTTCGTTGATCAAAACGAAACTTGCAGGTTCGGCTGGTAATATATTCGCATCACTACCAGAGGAGACATCTGGAAAATATGAGGTGGTGAAAAAAATCCATTTTAAGTGCATATGAGCTTGTACCAGAAGCCTTATAACAAAGTTGCAGGAATCTAAGGAGGGATGCTGGTCAAATCTATCCTGAGTTTGAAAGGATCAACGAGAAGTTTCGGCAGATGGATAAGAGCTTTCCAAATCGAGCAACCCTATGATGGCCTTAGAGAGGTAATTACTTTGTCGGAAGTCATAAAATCACTGTCTGATGTAGTCAAACTCTTGTGGAAGAGCAGAGAGTAAAAGCAGCAAAAGTAACAGCTGAAAGAGCTGATGAATATGTGCTGGTCCCTAAAACAGGGCTAGGCTTCGAGAATGAATTTCAGACCATTACGGAGAGAAATTGGGGCAAAGAGAAATTTTCACGTGGAAAGGGAAAGGTAGATCTCAGTGAAGATCATAAGGATAACTTACCACAAGGTAAGAAAAGAAACCCTTGAGGAAGACAAGGGCGTTAAAAGCTCCGTTGTTTTCATTGTCAATCCTAATATGCAACATCACAGCAAAAAGGGTTGGAGAAGAATTATTTACATTTTTTACTCGATATGGATTGTCAACAGAGATTCAGACAAATTAAGGATCAAACTTCACATCCAAACTATTCAGGGAGGCTATGAATAACTTGGGAATGAAGCAATTCAAATCTATTGCGTTTCATCCAGAATAGCAGGGAGGGCTTGAGAGATGGCATCAAATATTAAAGACCATGTTAAGGGTTTATGGTCAGGATTATCCAGAGGATTAGGATAAGGGACTTTTGTACTTTTGCAATCAGAGACATACCGAATGAATCGACCAAATTCAATCCAGTTGAATAAATGTTTGGGCATAAAGTAAGAGGATAGTTAAAATAGATTAAGGACAAATTAACCAGTCAGAAATTAGATGGCATTTGGACTATGTATCAAATTGTGGTGAACTATGAAATAGAGGTGGGGAGTTGTCTAGATAACATTGAAAAGTATCACAGCATACTATGAAACAGGAAGCGGATAAGAAATCACAAATTCGCAAATTTGCAACTGGAGATAAAGTATTGTTATCACTTCCAGTAACAGGTGAGCTGTTCAAAGCAAGGTTTAGTGGACCGTACTAAATCGAGAAGAAATTGTGTGAGGTCCACTACTTGGTAAGAACACCAGATAGGAAGAAATCTCACAGACTGTATTTTGAAAGGGATGGACAGCAAGTGGAGGAGGTGTTAATGATTACAGCACAGAAGGAAGAACCACGTTCAGACGATTCTGAATTGGACATTTCTCAAATCAAATTGAACAATGAGGAATTTGTCAAAAAGTGTGATAAATTATTGACTTACCTTCCTCAAGAATTTGTCAAAAAGTGTGATAAATTATTGACTTACCTTCCTCAAGGAAATCGAAATGACCTGAAACCGTTATTACTATGACACGGGGAGATATGCGGAAATAAACTGAGAAGTACTAACCTAATTGTGCATCATGTAGAGATAGGAGATGGTGTACCGATTAAGAAACATCTGTATAGGCATAACCCTATAGGCACAGGTTCAGAAGGAGATAGAGTGCATGCTCCAAGATGGCATAACTGAAGTGAGCTCCAGTAACTAGAGCTCACCCATAGGCATCGTGTCAAAGCCAGAGCGTATCCAACGATTATTTATGGACTAACACAATGTCAAAGACTGCTGCAAAGACTGATGCATATCCAATTCTACGGTTGTGGGACTGTGACCAAAATGTGGGACAAGCAACTTACATTTCTAAGTTGGATTTGCTCAGAAGCTGCTGGCAAGTACTTCTGTCAGAGAAAGCAAAAGCGATTTCGGCTTTCGTAGCGCCAAATGATTATATCAGTTCAAAGTCATGCCTTTTCGTATGAAACAAAAACGCTCTAGCCATATTTCAGAGACTGACTAATAAGGTTCTTGCTGGATTGCCAAACTGTGTGGTGTGTATTGATGATCTAGTGATTTTTAGTTCCCCATGGAAGGAATATTTACAGCATTTATTGGATTTGTTGAAACGACTTCAGAAGGCGGACTTGGTGGTATGGCGAGCTAAAAGTGAATTTGTGAAAGCCCAGGTCACATTTCTAGGCCATATTATTGGAGACGTGGCCCCACCAGACACGAAAATGAAAGTAATTTGTGAACTTCCCACACCGTCGATGAAAAGAGCTAAACAACGGTTCCTGGGATTGAGTGGATTTGACCAAACGTTTGTGCCGAATCGTAAGCAGAGTGACTGCTCCACTCACTGGATTGATAAAAATGGGCAAACCTTTTCAGCGGACAGAGGACTGTCAAACGGCATTTGACAGCCTAATAACTCTGTCTACCACTGCCCCAGTATTAGCCACCCGGATTACACAAAGCCTTTAAAGGTGGTTATCTATGTCAGTGATGCGGGTGTCAGTGTGGTGCTCCTGCAGGAGGATGTATAAGCGACAGTAAAGCCCATCGTGTATTTTTCCAGGAATTTGAGAGCTCATCAACAGAAATATTTAACAGTGGAGAATAGATGTGAAGCTTGGTCGTGGAATGCATCATTTCAGTGTTTGCATTTCCAACAATGTACCTGAGACAATCGTATGCACTGATCATAACTCATTGACGTTTGTGGAAAATTTTAAGAACAAAAATGCCAGACTGTTTAGACAGAACTTGTTGCAGCTATTCGATTTGACAATTGTGCATGTGTCAGGTCGCAAAAACTGACTTCTGATGCCTTATCGAGATTGAAATGACATCCAGAGGCGTTTGCTGGTGGGTGTACCATTGCCTGAATTTGCATGTGGTTGTGCATGTTTGCATGTTTATAGTTAGTATAGTGCATATGCCTGTTAGTCTACTAACTGGTTTTTGAAAGGTTAAACATGAGGACATCTTTTGGTATTGATAGTTCTTTTTTTAAGGGGACTGGTGTCACAAAGTTAACCCGTATTTTTCGAAATGATGTTCCTGGGCTCAAAGATATTCTGTCCTTGATTTCTTTCAGTGGGTAAGAAACCAAGCCGTGCTCTGGTTTT
>NW_025215281.1:48265-56034 GCF_004010195.1 Chiloscyllium plagiosum
CTAACTTCAACCTGTTACATTTGTACGGGTGTTTAAATTCGTTTACTTATTGCGACTGTTTGGAACATCATACCTACGTCTATATTGGATAGACTGATTTCTGTAGGGGTTCTTAAATTCTTTTCTATGTGTTTCATTGTGTAATTTTGTGATTTGTTTTTTGTCTGTTTTAAACCTGATCGGCAAACTCGTTGACATAATCCACGTAGTTTTCATTGCACACTTACCAAACCTAATTGCACAGTTATGGTATGGAATGCCTCCTGAAGATTGTTTTGAGTGGTCTGGCCTCGTCCAAAACACAGGAAATGTCAATTACCGAAAGTTCTGGAAAATGTCTGTGATAGAAACTTTATGCCAGATATACAATATTCTGGGGAATGTCAGTTGCAGGGTGTTGCAGGAAGTATGGATGATAGAATATTCCAGAGAATAACAGTTATAGAATTTTCCAGGGAATGTCAAGTATAGAATGTTAGAGTGTCATGGAGATCCACATCACAAAGGCCTTTTTGCCCAGTAAGTTAATTGAGACCCACTCAGCCTCACTGTGGGAATCTCTCCCAAAACTCAACTGGTGATTTGCAAGAAAAAAAACATTACGGTTGAGACAATATCTCGATCAATTGTTCTTTAATCCGCTCTTACAATCATACAGATGGCATCCCTTATTCCAAGATTTCTCCCCACCTACTTTTCATTTGTTTTATAACACTCAAAAATATAAAATGTTCTGGATATTCAGTTCCCAATATCAGCCCCTCTGTAGCAATGTCTCTCCAATTCCATTAAATCATATCGATTTCCCCTCGAAGTCTGCAGTGAATTCCTTAATCTGTTTTGAGAATACAAAATGCATTTCGATATAGTAGTTTCATTCAGCTTTTTAACCCATTTTCCCCTGCTCCAATGTTACGTCGACTCGTCACATTCACCAGTCAGGAAACAATCTGAGATAGTCTGACTCAGATAATTAAACCCGATGGGCAATGTTTCATGAAGCTCCATCAGACTGCGTGAGCAGATCCTGTCCCACCAGTAGGAGAGTCTGACCTGTGGTGGGTGCACCATAGTTTACATTCAAGGATGGAAGTACTTCGAAGTTCCCCAACATTGATTCCAGAACCCGGGAAATCTAATGGTAACAGGTCAGGGATGGTCTACGAAATCTCCTGATGTTGGACATACCTTGCCCTCCACACGATTCCACGTTGATGAATCAGTCCTGTTCGACTTTGCAAACAAATCAGCGGAAGCTTTGAGGGTGACAAGGACACAGAACGTACTCAGGGTGTTGTACACCAAGAGTGTCTCCACAGGCACACCATTGAATGAGTAGAGCAAGACCTAAAATACAGCGCAGCCAGACTGCGGGAAGTGATGGGTGAAACACAAGAGTGAAGCATTCTCATTGAGATGTTTCATTCCAGAACAGTATCTGTGGTAGCACCCAGCATGCAGTCCTGGCAGACGGAAAGTCTCTGCTTCACATTTAAGATAAAGCCTACTGTGTTATGTGGCCCGAACTCCTGCGCAGTAGGGCATATTTCCAAACGACCGTGCAAGTGGAAACTGGCCATTCATGAGACATTGTTGGCTGTCAACAGCTGCAATACCAATGGCCTTCCCGCCATCATAAAGTCAGAAGTGAACTGTTCACTGATGTTTCTAAGATATTTAGAACCATTTGCAGTTACACAGCTACTGCAAAAACGCTATTCAGCCCATGAAGAATTTTAAAGAAAGAACAGAAAGAAGCCATTCAGCCGTTGAAGGATGTTACTCAGCAGTTGGACCAGATCTTTTAATCTCTAATGAATGTTATACAGGAAATGGAAGGGAATATTCAACCTTTCAAAGCTGCTACATCAGTATGCGGGTGGATAGGTTCCGGAGCCAGAAGCTGGTATAAATTAGGGATGAATTAGTATCTATCAGTTTCACAGAAATTACTAAATACAGTGACACAGTGATCAGTGCTGAGTCCACAACTATTTTCTCATTTTCCAAATGGTTTTAATTAATGGAACAATACGTTCTAATTAAATTCGTCAATCACGCTACATTAGGTAGGAAGCGTAGTTTTCAACAGGACATCCAGAGTTCGGAATTCGATAAGCAATGGACAGCAACTTGGCAGATGGGATATAACGTCGGTAACTGTGAACCTGTGAATTCTTCAGGACAATAAAAGGCCTGTGCATTATATCAACGGAGAAATTATGGGATTTATTGATACAGTGTACACTGATGCTTTCACTCTGACGTTCAAACATCGGACGTGCTGCTCCAACTGCCTGACAGGGAGTTCCCTGACGTTCCCAGTGACCCCATTGCTCTCAGTACACACGGGATATATGATGTGGCTGGTTGGCGTTGGGGAAAGGCGTGGAGGAGGGTGTATTGAACCGTGTATCAAGGTGGGGGCGGCGGCCTTTATCTGAGACGTAATTCTTTCTTTTCACAAGGAGAACCGAAGGTGACGGAATTTGTTGATTGCTTCGAAGTGAAGAGGCAGTAGCTGCTGTCAGGACAGTGGATATTCACCAACATGATGTACTGTGCATGGTCACACTGCATCGTAAATAGAGTGAGAGACGGAGTGTCCAATCACAAGAATGAGAACACAAAGTAAAGGCATTGCCAGAGCAGCTGAAATGATTCGTTAAACAACATTCCCAATTCACACCACAGAACCAGTCCAAAAACTATAAACCCAAAGGAGATATCCACTCAGCGTAGAACACTGTGTAGACCATGCTCTGGTCTGTCCAACCAAGAAATCTGCCCAGAGTGGAACATTTTATCGTCCACACCATTGCATCGATCTATAAAGCCGGACGAAATATCTGTCCAATACGGAGAGCTATTCAGACCACAGTAGTAAACTTTTATCCAAGCCCTTTCAGTGAGTTTGAGATGAATTTTATTCGACTATCTCTAACTTTCAATATGCTTTGATGTATTCTTCCAAATTATGTTGAGAATGAATTGTAAAGACCTGAAACAAACCCAATAGCAACATACCGGTCAGCAATGGGAATATTTATCTTCTTCTGTCAATATCTCAGGGGCAACATTACAAAGAATCGGATAAAACTGCTCAAGTCTCCAAAGTAATTCTTTTCTCATGGAAACAGTCGTCAAGTATCATAAACATGGCGGCAGATTCTGCATTTTCCGGCCGGAGAACCTCTGCGCCGCCTGTACTTTTTCACTTTCTCATCTTATTTTGGTTTCAGTGAAGAATTTTCAAAACTTTTACCGTATTAAAGTTTTTCTGAGAAGAATGGAGGTGGGGTATCCTGGAGGGGAGTCCAAAACTGGAGTCTGGCGTGGGAGGGAAGACACCAAGTTTTGAAGCCCAGCTTGGTCTGCAAACTGAGCAAGGCGCGATATGGAGACTCGGCCTGATGTGTTCCGAAGACTCTGCCGTGGTCTCGAGACTTAACCCATTGCAGTCTGTGGACTGGGCCCAATGCGGTCTGGAGACGCCGCCTGGTGTTGTCTGGAGCCTGGGCCCAGTGCAGTCTGGAGACTTAACTTGGTGCTGACTGGAGCCTCAGCCCAATAGCTTCTAGACGCTCTTCCCGGTGCAGTCTGGATACTTGTCCCATTGCAGTGTGGAGACTCGGTCCGATGCAGTCTGGAGACTCCACGAGGTTCAGTCTGGAAACTCGACACAATAGCATTTGGATGCCTAGTGCGATCTGGAGATATAGCCCATTGCTGTCTGGAGAATCCACCCAGTGCTTTCCGGCAACTTTGCTTGGTGCAGTCTGCAGACCTGACCCCTTGCAGTCTGGAGACTGGGCCTGGAGCACCGGGAGACTGGGCCTGGTGCAGTCTTGAGACTGTACCTGCTGTGGAGTTGAGACTGCTTCCAGTGCAGTCTGGACAGTGGGACCGTTGTGGTGTGAAGACTGGGTCCGGAGCAGTATGGAAACTGGGTTCAGTGCTGCCTGGATACAAAGCCTGCTGCATTGTGGAGCATCGGACTGATGCAGTTTGTAGACTTCGCTCTGTGCAGTCTGGAGACTCGGCTCAGTCTGGAGACTCATCCCGGTTTTGTCAAGAGACTTGGTCGGGTGCAGTCATGAGATTCAGCGCAGTATGGTCTGGAGACTCGGCCCAACGTAGTTTGGAGACTTGGCCCAGGGCGGTCTGGAGATGGATCCCATAGTTTTCGGGAGACTGGGCCCAGCACGGGCCGGGATCTGGGCCCGGGGTATCCTGGAGACTGTGCTCAGTGCGGTCTGGAGATTCAGGCCGGTGCAGTCTGGAGACTCGGTGCTCGCAGAGACTGGGTTTATGGACTCTAAATCGAGTCTTTTTTATTTTACGTTCTTATTGTTGTACTGTACTTCCATTTTTCTTTCTTGCATTTTTGTATCAAATGCTTAAGAATCTGTACCTCGGTTACAGAGTCCGTATAGCGTACATTCAGACCATATGATCCAACATCTCCACACTGATCCTCCAAAGTGTAACCCACAGCGACCCGTTCCCCAAATTTATTAATCTACATTGACCCCTGCTTAATGCACCTCACTTACACATTCATGAACACTATGGACAATTTAGCATTGCCAAGTCACCTTCCGTACCCATCTTTGGATTGTTGGAGGAAACTGGATCACCCTGACGAAACCCACGCAGACACGGACAGAATGGGCAGAAGCCACATGTCCAATCGTCCGAGGCTGGAATCGCTGGTTCCCCGGCGCTGCGAGGCCGTAGTCCTAACCACTGAGTGACCATGCTGCCTGAATCTAGGATCTAATAAGGCGAAATGAGCAATGACATCAGAAACTTTTCAATGAACTCCTCAGATTTCACACGACAACCAACTGAGTTCAAAAGAGTCATTGTCTTTGATGCCTTTTCAAACAAAGCTGCTGCTTGTGCACTAGCGCGGAGGGGGCATCAGAGTGTGGTATTACACCACTTTAAACTCAGGAGGGTGAGACAGACGGAGAGGCAGAGAGAGTGAAGAGGAACATTTTGATCCCCATTCAATGAATTCACTTACAAAACAACAGAATCCCAAATGGTCAGAGATGCAGATGCAGAGATACACACATTAATACACTGTAGCACAAAGACACAGGCAAACATAGAAACAAACGCATATACTCACAACAATAAATTGAGACACAAGCAATTATTCGCACCCTGAAGTCTGCAGTCTCATTCAATATGATCGTGGCTCATCTGAACTAGACCTCAACGCTATTTCCCCATGGGACATAAGGCAGGCAAGTGACTGAGCTGTGAGAGAGAGAGAACGATGGGACCAGTGACCGTAGTACTATTAGTTTGAGAAAACCTCTGGAAATGAATAGGCCTGTAAGTAAGTTAACGCTATAAACTGGGGAAAATATAATTTAGGTATAACTGTATTAGGCAGGAACTTTAAAAAAAGATGATTGGGGGAAGCTATTCACGGTAAGTGAGTTGCTAGAAAATGGCAGTCTTTCAAAAGTGAGACAACGGGAGTTCAGAGACATGTGGTTAGTGTGAAGGGAAATGCTTGCAAAAGTAGTGAACAGTGTATGAATGAGGGCTATTGAGGTTCTGGTCAAGAAATATGGAGGAGCTATATGTCAGGTATCGGGAGGTGGGATCAAATGAATACCTTCAAGAGCATGCAAGAGTACACTTATGACGGCCATCAGGTGAGCAAAATGAATGCAACAATGTTGCTCCTTTAACAAGGCAAAAGTATCCTTAACTTTTTTTTCAGATGTTCGTAAAAGGCACACACTCCGAAAAATCTGGGCATGATAGGGTTTTACGGCCAGTTTACTTGTAGGTAACAGATACTGTCTCAGGTACAAGACTTTCGAGTTTCAAAAAAGCAATTGCACAATGAGAGGGGATTTGCGGGTTCTCCCAACTCAGCTTCTCTCTGGTTTGGTTTGGTGTACGGGGATTTGGAACATAAGGACATAACAGACGTAAGAAATATGAGCAGTAGTGTGCCATCCAGCACTTCGAGCCTACTCCGCCATTCAATAAGAGCATGACTGATCTTTTCGTTGACTCAGGTGCACTTACCCATACACTCGCCATACCCTTAGTTCGTTTAGTTTTGAAAAAGCAAAACCTTAGCTTTAAAAATGTTTTTGACGTCGCGTCAACCACTTCCCTTGGCAAGGTATTCCATAGATTAACAACACGCTCTGAAGAAATTCATTCTGAATTCAGTCCTAATTCTCCCGCGTCTAATTTTGTGGTTATGCCCTCTTGTCCTACCTTCACCTGCCAGTGGATACTTCTTCTCTACTGCTACCTTATCCATTCCCTGCATAATTATATATATTTCTATGAGATTCCCCCCTCATTCTCTGAGTGTCATTGAATATAATCCCAATCTATGCAATCTCTCCTCATAAACCAACCCGCCAACTCTGGAATCAACATTGTGATACTCCTCTGCACCCCCTCCACTGCTGGTACAACCTTTCTGAAATGACGAAACGAAAGCTGTACGCATTTGCGTTCCTAATCACTTGCTGTACCTGCAGACCAAACTTCTGTCATTCGTGCACAAGGACGCCCAGGTACCTCTGCATGGAGCATGCAACAACTTTTTCCCATTCAATAATAAGCATTTTTACTCTTTCCCCTACCAAAATGCATTACTTCACATTTATTAACATAGAATTCTTTCTGCCAGACCTCTTTCCACTCACTCAATGTATCTGTTTGCCTATGAAATGTTACACAGTCCTCTGCACACTTTGCTATACCGCCCAGCATATTGCCATCTGCAAACATTGACAGCCTAAACATGTTCCCCAATTCGAAATCATCCATGCAACTTGTGAGTAATTGCTTTCCCAACACCGATCATTGTGGCCCAACACTAATCACGGATACCATCATTAAGTTGGTATAATCTGTTCGGTATTTGAACAGTTTAAGTGATTTTGTATGCTGTTAGTTTTTGGTTGTGTTTAATTGTTAATATTGTAAAGAAGTTCTGTAATATTTAAAACTAAGTGCTTTGAACAGCGGCATCACTGCCGGGATATTCAAGTTACACCCGCTTAAAACAACTGGCAAAGTTAGTTTCTGGGGTTTTTTTTTTAATGTTTTAAGGGGGTCTGGCCTGGTCCATAAAAGACTGAGGCTTTTTGCGGGATTTGGTCGATATTTGCAGTTTGGGATGAGGGTTGTTGTATCGAGTCGTAGCTGTTAGTAAGTTTATTCTGGATGTTGAATTCTGTTCATTTAAACAGTGCTTGGGATAGCATTGGCTCTCTCAGTCACCAATGGCTTTCTGGAGGTGGAGGAAGTTCCCTTGGGGGTATCAAAAAAGGTGATGAAGTCCAGGAGGCTGGACTTAGCAGGCAACCTGGAGTTGGAGCTGCCTCCCCCCGGGAGGAAAGCAGAGATAATTACAGCAATAGGTCAGCGTTTAAATTTGCTCGAAACGCCATCAGATCTTTCAAGATGGCTAAAATTCAGTTGAACGCGAAGCACCTTGAGTTTGAGGGAAACGACGTCGAATTACGATGAAAAGGCGAGAGAAGATTCGATTCCCTACAGTGTGGAAACAGGCCATTTGGCCCAATAAGTTGGAAGAGTAACCCACCCAGACCCTTTTCCCTCTGACTAATGCACCAAACACTGTGGGCAATTGAGCATGGCCAATTCAACAGACGTGCATATCGTTGGATAGTGGGAGGAAACTGGAATACTCGGAGGAAATCCACGCAGACAAGGAGAGAATATGCAAACTCCATACAGGCAGTCGCCCA
>NW_025215281.1:57683-83410 GCF_004010195.1 Chiloscyllium plagiosum
GTCTTAACTGATTGCGTAGGGCTACTAGCTCAACGGAAAAGTGGGGATCAGTATATATTAACAATAATGGATGTTTCCACGAGATTTCCAGAGGAGTTCCATTGCAGTAGCACAGCTAAGAAATATGCGGAAGAAATACTAAACACTTTCATTAAATATGGAATACTAAGAAGGATCCAATCGATCAAGGGTCAAACTTTACATCGAAAATTCTCAAGGAAGAAAACTGCTCAAATCCACTGCGCACCATCTCGTTTCGGAGTGAGCATTAGGAAGGTAGCATCAGACATTGAAGACCATGACGAGGGCTGATTGCCAAAACTATCCAGATGATTGACATAAGGGAATTCCGTTTGTGCTATTTTTGCGATCAGTGAAGCAACAGAAGAATCAAAAAATTCAGTCCGTTTAGTTTTTGGGCATAAAGGCAGAAGATCTCTAAAACTGATTGAGGAGAAATTGGCAAGTCAGAATTCAGAGATCACACAGTTGGACTATATTTCGAACGTTCAGTAACAATTAAATAGAGTGGGGGAGTTGACTAAACAAGATTTGAAAGAATCGCAGCATACAATGGAACAGCAAACAGACAAAAAATCAGAAACTGCAAATTTGCTGTTGGAGATAAGGCGTTCATGGTATTTCCAGTGATTGGCGAACCTTTAAAACCAAGGTTTAGTGGATCTTATCAAATCAAAAGTAAAATTGAGTGAGGTGAACTCCAGACAGAAAGGAATCTCACAGAGTGCGTCATGTGAATATATTCAAAGGGTATTTTGACAGGGAAGGAAAAGAAGAGGAGAATGTGTTATTGATTACAACACAGAGGGGAAAACCAAGTTCAGAGAATTCTAAATTGTTAAGTAATGCTCAAACATTCTATTTTTAATGCGGACGCCGTGTCACTCTTCTCAAAAGCTGCTTCAGAGCAAGGTTATGAATTAACACTTCTGATCACGGAACACCAAATCTGAAATTAGCTGATCTCTCGTTTGGTTCACGACACACGCTTCAACCTACCTCATATATAGTTATGGAAATTATTTGTCGCAGCATTAGTACTCACTTGATTAAGGGAATTGAAATGGAACTTGAATCATTCATTGTTACCGCAGCACCTACAATGCTTGCAGATCTAATTTCCAGAGCACAAGATGCATAAAATCTGTGAGACAATTTTATGTCAGATATGCAACTCACCAAAGTTTCGTTCTCCTTGCTCTTTGTAAGCTCCATCCAAACTGATTTGGTGGAAATTAAAGGACGGGATCTGTGTTGTTATTTCTAATAGACGTGGACAAGACATTAGGTGAGGCTTCCTTTGACGCTGAGATGGTCGGCAGACATGTCCAGCAATACAGGAGAAGCATTAATAACCTGCCCCGTTCTGCCAGGACAAGTGTCACTGTATTCTCTCTGCTCCCGTACACTCGCTGTACATCAGTATAGCAGCAAAAGCCAATAAAGGCTCATGCTCTACCACTCTCACTATTGAATGAAACACCCTTTCTCATTCAGTCTCTCCGTCGCCTACACAACAGCCTCACACTGATAACACTGTATTGATTCAACACTGTGCACTGACTCACTCTGGACACCTCAACATCCCACCCACCCCCAATCTGCACAGGCACTAACTGCAGGGCCACCACTCCCATCCTCCCTCCCTTTCTCACATGACAGGGGAAACAGTCTTTAATAGGACAGAATTGGAAAAGCCGGATTTTGGAGTGCTAATCAGCTGTTGCCTAACCCCCGGCCCCCGCCATTTGAGGAGGAACATTACATGAGTCGGACAGGACGAGGAGATTCTGAAACATCCACATCCCACTAGCCAAGTAAGGAGCAATGTTCAGTGAAAGGCAGTTCTCACTTTAAACCTATTGTCACTTCCACCGTCAGTTCTCCCATTTCTAAAACAACACACACCTCATTTAGAACATAGAACACAGAACAATCCAGTGCAGAACAGGCCATTTGGCCCTCGATGTTGCGTCGACCTGTGAACCAGGCCATCTGACCACCATGGGGAGTATTGCAAACCTTTGTCAGTATATTGCTGCTAAACATGGTCTCGATTTCGGCCGAGCACTGGATGATTTGCAGCCCATACGGCGAGTAACAGTAATTGGGTCTTCCACAAATTTATTTCTGTATCTCCATATACACCCACTCAAGGCAACGAGTTTTACGTGTACGTGTGTGTGTGTGTGTGTGTGTGCGTTTCTGGGGCGTTCGTAGATGTGAAAATCATTGTCAGAGAGAGTAAGCGCATGAAGGAAATTAATTTTAATATGAACAACTAGCAGCAGTTTTTTTTAATGCACAGGAGAAGCACTGAGGGCAAGATATGATGACGTGATTGAAAAAAAATATAATGGCATTTCCAGTGCGAATAACAATTTCGATCAGTGCCTACAGAAATGATGGATGGATCGGATTTTGTTTTGTGTTCAGACACGATCCATACCGCGTCGACTCAGATTTTCTTATGCAGATGTGCTGCTGGTATTGTCAGCAACAGATTATTGACATCACTGAGTCTGTATTTTATAGCTCAAGTCTTAACTATCAGATGGGATGAGACAGTGAAGTATATTCTGGAGTTGTTTGGAATTACAATTAGGAATGTTCAGGGTGTGGTGTCAGGAATCATTTCATGGCCAGAATGATCACGACAGTTGCGATTTGAATGTTTCAGCCTCAGATGTTGGCCAGAGATGGTATGGAGTCAGAGGAAGGAAATAGAGTTCATAACCAGAACAGAAGTGAGTGACCTCCATTCTCCCAATATTTGAATAACAAGGTCAGTTATACAACGAACCGTGGTTCACAGCTGAATCTGAACATAGAGACCCAAAGGGACACTGCTCGAAGGAAAGAGGGAGAAGACCGCATGAACAAGTTCACTGATGCAGTTAGCAGCGGTTTGTGGAATGAATATCTGAATTCAATCTCTTAGCAGGTACAATAATAGCAGCAAGGAGAGTAGACGAAATGAAGAGAACAGTATTGAAGTCAAAACGCTGAACATAATTAATAAATGAAAAGTGAAACTTACCAGGGACGCCAACGATAGCCAGGATTGGATAATAAATATACTGAATAATGCGAAGTATATATTCAATCAGCGCTGATAATGGCAAATATTCATAATATGTAGAAATAACCCAAATATTCCAGTATAAATCCCTGTCCATTGTTTGAACATTCCAGTATAATGTTATCAGATTCTGATCCATTGTTTGAACATTCCAGTATAATGTTCTCAGATTCTGATCTCTCCTCACCGTCCTTCTGGAGCTTCTGATCTCTGTTAGTGCTTTCCCGGCTCCCACTCGCTCTTTGGGCTAACACATTGAATGGAGCACATTTATTATTAAAAGATGTAAACCCTCCACTGGAATAGTTAGAATCCATGGAGACTCTCATTAATCACAGTCACTAAACAAACAGGCTGAGTTAACCCCTTCCTTGCGTCACTTTTCATGCAAAAACAAAAGGGAACATTTACTCACGGTGCATGGATGGCATGGATGAGGGTGTCTCAACTGTGGACCATAAATCTTTCAATACTTTAAATCCTCCTTCCTTGTATGTGGGACTGGCACCAAGCCGCTGCAGGGTTGTACATATTCCACCCTGTTTATAAGAGGCTAGCTGGTGGGGAAAATAGTAGAGATCATAAGCCTGGGTAATAATATTTATGGCTCATTAAGTTTATGCAATGTTTCTCCTGTTCTTAAGTGCCCTGTTTTCAATCCTGTCATAACATTTAGATTTGAATCAGCGCATTGAGACTGCTGGATAGGTTGCAATCTGCCCCGTCTCTCTGTACAGAGGGATAGAATGAGACCATTCAACCTCTTGAGTCTGTTACAGAGCGACAGGAGGAGGCCATTCAGCCTCTCCTGCCTGTTGCACGAGGTGATTCTGCTTCTTGAGCCTGTTTGCAGCAACTATAAATACTAAAATAGATATGGAGAAGAGTTGTTCTGATATAAAGTTCGAAATTGAGTAAAGCCAATTATGAACGATTTATGCAAGCACATTGAAAAGCTGCTCAGGACAGACTATTCGCAGAAAAGTGGGATGCCTTTACAAATTAGATTATTGAGTCTAGCAGCAATATGTTTCTGTTCATGAGTAGGGCAAGGCTGGCAGGTGGAAGGAATGCTGAATGGCTGGTGAAGTTGACGCTCTGATCGAGAAACAAAAGAAAGCATGTGATTGGGTTGGACAGCAGAGATCATGTGAATGGATCGAGGAGTACAGGCACAGCAGGTTGACGCTCAAGAGAGAAAGCAGGAAGGCAAAATGGGGACATGAGAAAGATTCAGGAAATAGGGTCAGTGAGAAACCAAAGGGATTCTGCAAATGCAGTAAGAACAAACGAGTAACTGGCGAAAGAACAGGTCCCCTTAAAGAACAGCAAGGCCGCATATGTGTGGAACCACCGATGTTGGGTGAGATACTCTATGAATATTTCATATCAGTATTTCCTGTAAAGAAGGATATTGATTCTAGAGAACTTGTGGAAATAAATGGTTATATCTTGCGAAGTGTGAATACGAATGATGAGGAAGAGTAAAAGTTTTAAAATGCTTAAAGACGGATAACTCCCTGGAACCAGATCAGTTGTAACCCAGAGCTCTGTGAAAAGCTAAGGAAGTGATTGTTTGGGCCCCATAATGAGATATTTGTATCATGGGTAGCCACGGATGAGGTTCCAGAAGATTGGAAGTTGGTTAATGCAGTATCGTTCTTGAGGAAATGTGGTAATGAAAAGCCAGAGAACGACACACGGTGATCGTGTAGTCAGTGCTTGATAAGTAATTGGAGGGGATTCTGAGGGACAGGATTTACTTGTATTTGAAAAGGCAAGGTCTGATTGGAGTAGTCAACGTGCTTTTGTGCTTGGGAAATCGTGTCTCATTAACTTTATTGAATGTTTTGAATAAATTATGAAGAAGATTGATGACGGTTCAGCAGTGGAGGCTGGCTACATGGATTTCAGTAGCTTGTTTGACAATTTTCCACATGGTAGACTGTCAGCAAAGTTGGACCATATGGAATCCAGGGAGAACTGGAGGGAATTAGCTCGAAGGTGTGAGACGGAGGAGCTGGTGAAGGATTGTTTTCTGAACTGGAGTCTTGTGACCAGCAGTGTGCCTCATGGATCCAATGGATTGAGTAATTTATGTAAATGATTTTCATTTGAATATCGCAGGAATGGGTAGTGAGTTTGCAGATAACATCAGAATTGGTGGTGCAGTGGACAACAAAAACTATTACCTCAGAGTACAACAGGACATTAATCAGTTGGGCCGAAGGACCGAGACGTGGCAGATGGAGTTTATTTTAGGAAAGGATAAGGTGTAGGATTTTGTTAAGGCAAATTTGTGCAGCACGTCTTTGCAGGGTCGTGGGAAGTGTTGTCAAAAACAAATATTTAATTAGAATTTATAGAATCCCTGCAATATGGAAACAGGCCATGTGGCCCATCGAGTTCACACTGACCCTCCGAAGAGCAACCCAGCGGATACACCTGTACCCTACCCCTATAGCTCTGCATTTCTATAACTTAGCAGCACTTCCCTGGATACTGCAATGCCATTGACCATTGGCAATTTCACTGCCAAACCAGTGCGTTTTTCAACTGTAGGATGGAAAACCGAGCACCTGGAAGAAACATACGCAGACAAGGGGACAATGTGAAAAGTCAATTTAACAATCCCGAGGGGCATCAAAAACACAGTCCTTCGCACAGTGCTAACACCTGTCGAATCCGTTCAGATGATGCGGAATTCCAGTGAGGTACGCCTGATATGACCTCCTTTTCAGTCACCCAAGGATTCCCACCCATCCCCAGACCTCGTTTGGACAAGACATTCAGTTGTGTCTGACTTCTCCTGCACTTGTGCCCTCACCCTTTCGTTTCCTTTCCAGAACATGTCATCCATTAATATTGTATGAACAATGCTTGCCGACCTAAAATAAAACAACCAAATGCAAGCACCGGAGCTTGGAAGAAAAAAAAAACTGTTCTGATTAAGAGTTCCCAGATTTGAAATGTCATCCCCGTTTTCTTCGACAGATGCAACCACACCTGCTGATTTTTATCAGCAATATCTGGAATATCTAATTTCCTGTTTATCACATACACAAACGTTTCCCTGCAGTACTGCCTTCGATTTACAACTCCCACCGTACGTGCTTCTCCTTGCTGTTTCTAAGCTCCAGCGAAACACTTTTTTATGTAATCTGAGTGCCATGGGCTGTGGTGAGATTAATAGTAGATTTGGCGAGATGTTTTCTGAGACTGTTCCGGATGTTAAAAAAAATTCGCTGCCTCTTGCTTATTCTTCTCAAGGGGGATGGCAAGATTCTTCCATGGCCTCTCCTTATGCTGATGGAGTGAAGAAGGACAATAATCTCCATCCAATGCTGCACATTCCCCCCGGTGACTGAGATTGGTCTAACCTGGGGGGAAGCATCAGCTCAGGGTGGCATGGTCTGGTGTCATGGCCTCCACTGCTGGTCCTGCGGGAATAGGAATAATGCTTATGACCCTCCCCATCCAGAAGGAGCTCAATGCCCATGTTCACAATGTGGGTTTGGGAAGGGAAGTTACTTCCCCTGCCTGCCACGTACAGCCTCAATATCAGGGGCTGGGCCGGGTAGCTCTGCATGGAGTTTGCTTGTCCCACTGCAGTGTGTGCTTTCAAAGATGGCACTGGTTCCTGGGATGCTGGTTAATTCTAGGATCTTTGCTTAGTGCGGAATTGCTCAGGGAATGGTGTGCAATAAGAAATGGGAGGAAACAAAACTTTATCTCACTGTGAGGGCTCGAAAACATATTAATGTGTGGAGTTGGTGAAATCCACATAGCCTCATGGTGGGATTCTCTCCCCACACTCAACTGGCACTTTGCATAAAAATGATTAAACAAATATATAACAGCATAAGAACCAGGAGCAGGAGTAGGCCATGTGTGCTTTTGGATTCAGTACGTTCAGGGCTGGATCATTTCATGGACTCATCATCACTTACCCGCCCTCAGATCATAAGCCTTGATTCCTTTCCAATTCACAACTTCATCTTTCTTGGTCGTTAAAACATTCAACAAGGTAACCTCAACTGCTTCACTCAGCAGGGAATCCCATTGATGAACAACACTCTGAGTGAAGGGTTTCCTCCTCAACTCAGTCATAAATCAGATCTCCTTTATTTTCAGGTTATTCCACCTAGGTCTCGCTTCACCCAACAGTGGAAAGAACCTGTCTGATTCGATGTCATATTTTGCCCCTTCATACATTTATATGCTTCTATAAAATCCGCCGACCCTAACAATTGTTCTATATTTCCTTCAGACTCATTCGTCTGCATCACAAACTAGCCGTCCAGCAAAATGACTGGTAGAATATAAAACTGCTATGAACAGAAACGGTGGGCGGCACGGTGGCACAGTGGTTAGCACTGCTGCCTCGCAGCGCCAGAGACCCGCGTTCAATTCCCGCCTCAGGTGACTGACTGTGTTCAACTGCCCGTAGTGTTAGGTAAGGGGTAAATGTAGGGGTATGGGTGGGTTACGCTTTGGCGGGTCAGTGTGGACTTGTTGGGCCGAATGCCCTGTTTCCACACTGTAATGTAATCTAATCTAAACAGTCGAAGACAAAGGGCAATATAATCATTGATAACAGGTCAAATCTGGCCTACAGCCGTGTTCACAAATGTTTTATTGAGTAGTGTTCTTGACAGCCGAAGTGAACAATGGGCGGTTCATTTTCTTATCGAAACCTTCGTTTTTAACAGAATCAATCATTAACAAACGTTATGAAATATGTGCTAAAGAGTCTGCCCCGTGCACGGGATCCACTCTCACATCTTCATTCAGAATTATATTGAAGACAGAAAGAAGTAATTCAGATGTTTGATTATATTCAATCTTTTGCATGTGGCTGAGTGACAAAAGTCTTCCAATTTCTATTTCTTTGTCATTTTCGATCGATGATGCCACATTCCAGTGCGTAGCCTCCGACAAGACCTCCTTTTCTGTCAACGAGAAATACCCCCAACTCCAGTGGATAGGATCTTTCGTTGTGAATGTCCCACTCACGCAATTCTGCTCTCATTCCTTCCCCTTCTTCCAAGTAGTATCCACAATAACAGAATCATTCTCCGCCACTTTCACATCCTCCAGTCGGACAGCGTCACCAAATATGCTTTCTCTTCCATTCCACGGTCAGCATTTCACAGGGACCGTTCCCTCTGTTACACCCTCCATCATCCCTCACGGCACCTTCCCATGCAATTGCAACATTTGCCCATTCATCGCTTCCTTCCTCTCTGTACAAGCACACCTTCCAGGTGAGGCAATTTTCACTTGTACTCTTCCAATGCTCACAATGCAGTCTCCTTTACATTGGTGAGGCCAAACAGAAACTGTTTTGAGAAGCACCTTCATTCTGTCTGTCGGAATAACCCTGGCCTTCTCATCGCTTCCCATTTCAATAAACTACTTTACTGTCATGCTAACACTTCGGTCCTGGGCTGCTGTGATCTCCCAGTGTAGCACAACGCAAGCTCGAGTAAAACCTTAATTTACACTTTAGTATGTGACAGCCTTTAGGAGTTCATATTCAATTCCATGACCTCACAGCCAGACCACGTTATTCTGGATTAGTGGTGCTGAAAGAGCACAACAGTTCAAGCAGCATTCAAGGAGCAGCGAAATCGAGGTTTCGGGCAAAAGCCCTTTTTTCCTCCTGATTTTAGCCAGAACACGTTATGTCTGTTCTCCATTTTCCATTCACTCTCCCTCCTGTTGTTCCTAGGAACTAATGTGCTTATGCCTTCTTTATCTTGCACTCAATCGGGTAAACCGCTTCCCCAATTCACAAGTCAATTTACACTCATATTGCATCTTTTTGTCTTTCACCAAAATGAAAAGTTCGTTTGCCTTTTGCACTGCATCAGCACACCCTCTTGTTTCCCGTCCCCCATCCTCCACTGCTGTCAAGGGATTAAAAAGGAGAAAGTGAGGTCTGCAGATGCTGGAGATCAAAGTTGAAACTTTATTGCTGGAACAGCACAGCAGGTCAGGCAGCATCCAGGGAACAGGAGATTCGACGTTTCGGGCACAGGCCCTTCTCCATAGCCTACTTATAATGACCCAAAAGTGCCCTGGCAGTTAGCTGTAGGAAAGTGTAATTGAGGCTAAATGAATAGTGAAATTGGAAGTGTTGGAAGAGGGTAAGAAAGGCAAAGCTGAGAACAGAAAGCCTAGATTGGAGAGTAGGAGTGACAGAAGAACAAATCAGATAAATTAGTGGGAGAAATTGTGGAATCTAGATGACTTTTAACATGGCGCATTGAGGCCTTTTCGATTCAATTTTATCTTTTCTGGTTCTGAGCAACACTGGCAACTTAATTCTAATTAATGCTAAATGTGAAAATAATGCTCAAGGAAAATGCGACTCACGACCGTACACCACTAAAATCTAATTATAATTTCATTTGGGCAGATATCCAGGGTTTAATAGAAATTACATCAGAAAGTTGGAACACTTGATAATATTATCAGGGACAGCTTATAGCAAAGTCCTGCTTTATTTTTCATATTGATTCTGAATTTGTCTACAATAACAACTGAATATTGGACACTATTCAAAGGGAAATTATGGTTCAGTCTTTCTAAGAGATCAACTGATGGAATAGTTGAAAACTACACGTCTGTCTTAATTCCAAGAATTCAATTATCTACAATCACACAATCAGCATTCAAGACATTGAGTCTGTTCTTGTTGCCAATACTTAAAGTCTAACTTGATGATTGCATTGTTTCTTTGTTCGCCCTATTTGTGTCAGTGGGCAGTTCGGTAATGTGACATGTTTGGTGCTCATGAATAAACCAGCTTTTAATCTTGTAACTTTAGCATCTACCAGCAAGGTGAGACTTGCAAGGATAGTTGTGACATTTTAATCGGTGTATTCTTTTATACCCTAACATGATTTTTATTGCTGCATTCAATATTTTGTCTGCAATGATCAAACAATTAGGAGCTCTTAATCTATATTCTTCTCAGGAAGGAAGGACTAAGCAAATTCTGAGCAAAGGTCACTGGACCCGAAACATTAACTTTGATTTCTCTCCACAGATGCTGCCAGACTTGGTGAACTTTTCCAGCAATTTCTGTTTTTTATTTCCTGATTTGAAGCATCTGCAGTGCTTTCAGCTTTTTTTATTCTATATTCTTCTACATTGTATTTTGATGGATGTTCAACAGACACTCAAGATCAAGTTAATCAATTTAACATTGCATCACCATAATGAAAGTAACAATCCTGTTAAAATTTTATTTTAGATTAGATTCCTACAGTATGGAAACAGGCCCTTCAGCCCAACCAGTCAACACTGACCCTCCAAAGAGTAACACACCCAGACCCATTTCCCTCTGACTAATGCACCTAAAACTACAGGTAATTTAGTATGGCCAATTCACCTAACCTGCACATCTTCATGGGAGGAAACCAGAGCATGCAGAGGAAACCCACGCAGACACAGGGAGAATGTACAAACTCCACACAGACAGTCGCCCAAGGCTGGAATTGAACCTAGGACTCTGGTGCTGTGAGGTAGCAGTGCAAACCACTGAGCCACCATACCAGAATCCTTGTGAAAAATAAATGCACTGCTAATTTGAAATTTCAGGCAGAGTTAAAGCTTTCAGGCATAATGCTGCAGTCAGCATATGCAGAGGAGCTGAGTTAGATTAAATTCAGTACAGCAGAAGTTTTGCTTTCTATAAAGATTTGGATGAGAATATAGGAGACATGGTTAGTAAGTTTGTGGATGACATCAAAATTGGTGTTAAAGTGCCCAGTGAAGATGATCATTTATAATTACAAGATATCTTGATCAATTGGGTCAAAGGACTGAAGAGTGGCAGATGGAGTTTAATTTAGATAAATGTGAGGTATTGCATTTTGGTCAAACAAATAAAGACAGGATTAATTAATTAATTAATTAACTAATTAATGGTAGGGCCCTGGATAGTGTTGTAGCACAGAGATACCTAGAGTTTAAGAAGGCATTTAGCAAACCTTTGATTATAGGATTTGGGATGTCATGTTGAGGTTGTATAGGACATTGATGAGATTTCTTTTGGAGTACTGTTTGTGCAGTTCTGGTCACCCTGCTACAGAAAGGATATTATTAAAATGGAGAGGGTTCAGGAAAGATTTATCAGGATGTTGCTCGGAATGGAGGGTTTGAGAAATAAAAATAGACTAGAAAGGCTGGGACATTGTTCACTGAAGCATAGGAAATTAAGAAGTGACCTCATAGTGTTCATAAAATCATGAGAGGCATAGATAAGGTGAATGACAAGGGCCTTTTCCCTAGGGTGGGGCAGTTCACGATTTGGGGCATATTTTAAAAGTGAGAGGAGAAAGATTTAAAAAGGACATGATGGGCAACTCTTTTACACAGCAAGTGGTTCATGTATGGAATGAACTGCCAGAGGAAGTGGTGGATGCATGTACAATTACAACATTGAAAAGACATTTGGATAAGTACATGAGCAGGAAAAATTTGGAGAGATATGGTGAGGACTGCAGAAGGTGGGGGGGGGGGGTCAAAGTTGAAAAGTGTGGCGCTAGAAAAGCATAGCAGGTCAGGCAGCATCCGAGGAGCAGGAGAATCAACGTTTCAGGCATAAGCCTTTCTTCAGGAATGATGAAGGACTTATGCCCGAAATGTCAATTCTCCTGCTCCTCAGATGCTGCCTGACTTGCTGTGTTTTTCCAACACCACTCTTTTCAATGTGGAGAGAAATGGCAGGTGGGACTGGTTTAGTTTGGGAACATGGTTGGCGTGGACTGGTTGGTTTCAAAGGGTCTGTTTCCATGCTGCATGACTTTATGACTTGCATTCTGAAGACATGTTTTGGCAGTGACAACAATTGTAATCAGTGTAGAATTTTGTTTAATGTGACAGAGCATCATCAGGAAAGTTCACATTTACCTGTAGTAACATGGCAGCTGTCCTGACATGTTCATTGAAGTTGTTGAATCAGTCATCCTTAATCCATTAATTTAATTTATCCAAATTCCTTTGAATGTGATCAGTTTCCCTCACCTGCCCATAGATTTCAAATGATTTGTTGAAAGGATTAGTAATATTTACGTTTCACTGCTATCAGTCATCCTGGTTTAGATATCTATCTTCAAAGAAGAATTGTGTGTTGCTCTGTTATTCCTTAATCCCTCAATGTTGTTAAACGACATCCTTTCCTGTTTGCTTTAGTTTCTCTTTGTCTGCGTTGAGTGAAAATTGGAAATGGATATATAATTTCTGTCAGGAATGAACAATCTGTTTTTGACTGATAACAGAGTGGAATGTCATGTTGTTGATTAAGAATGTGTTGCTGGAAAAGCACAGCAGGTCAGGCAGCATCCGAGGAGCAGGAAAATCGACGTTTCGGGCAAAAGCCCTTCATCAGGAATGGAGGCATCTGGTCTGGCTTAAAAATCACTCCAGAAACACATATGTTCGAATCTTCAGTACTCTCTGAAACAACTAAGCAAGACACACAATTGTACCAAAGAGCGCTGATTTCTTAAAAGATAAAACTGGACTGAACGCCCAGTACCTGCTTCGGTATTGGAAAACCGAACGGGAAACACATTGTTTTTGACACAGCAGAGGCCTCCTTCCTGACATCTGAAAACTCGTGACAATATTGACAGAGCTATCCCACAGATTGCATTGGGAAATGAGGAGGTCATTCAATCAATATATTTTCGCCAAATTTAATTCATGGACGAATATCACCTCAATGCACTTTTCCCACACACTGTACATATCACGAATCCTGGTTGACCAACGAAAAAATGCAAAGTTGGAACTACAGTTGTCGTTGGGTCCATCGATTTCTATTCTCGTCAATATAATAATGGGCGATCCTCTTTCGCTACACCATTCAGCTGCTCTCCCTCTTTACTGTCCAGAAATCCTTATTTATACTTAGCGCGTTGGCTTCCACAGTAGAACATCGAACGGAGAACACAGAACACTACAGCCGAGTAAAGGCCCTTCGACGCCTTTTCTAAGTAAGACAAGGACCCATGGTGTAAGGCGCAATGTGCAAGAGTGGATAGAAGCTTGGCTGTCTGGCTGGAAGAAGAGAGTTGGGATAAAAGGACCGCTCGCAGGATGGCAGCTGGTGACAAGTGGTGTTCTGTAAGGCTCAGTGTTGGGGCAACAACTGTTCACTTTATGCATTAACGATCCAGAAGAAGGAACTGAAGGCATTCTGGTTAAGTTTGCAGACGATACAAAGATAAGCAGAGGGAGAGGTAGGATTGAGGAGGCGTGGGGGTCTGCAGAAGGATTTGGACCAGGTAGGAGAGTGGGCAGAGAAGCGACCCTATCATGTCCTAGAGAATTCTCCAGTCTCTAATTCGACACATTTATCCTCATCTCAGTGCAGAGTGGCCTGTCGATACCGAATACTGTGGCCTCTTTTTTCAGAAATTATCATCCCTCCATCAAGTCTGCCTTTCCCTGTCAGTGTTTTGTAGAGTTCATTGCTAACTCCAAACATTTTCCTAAACCACATGGAACACAGTCCCAATAGACACAAACTCTTCTGCCACAATAAACCTGTCGTCGCAGAGGTCAGTCTGGTTATCTTTCACTTCAGTCTATCAATATCAGGTTTAATATGTATTAGGTAAGGAGATCCAAACTACACAAAATACTTTACAGTGTTCTAGATAAGGTCTGGCCATCGTCCTATACAGCTGACGTAAAACACCCTTACTCTTAGACTCGAATTACCCTGAAATGAAGGTCAACACACCATTTATCTTCCTAACCGCTTTCTCTTCCGTCAATATTGCTTTCAGTGACTGGTGTTCAAGGAGATCCAGATCTATTTCAATGTTACAGCTCCCCAGTTGGTGGGTCTGTGTACATTGGTTAGCATGCCAATGCCAGGCCCCGTATTGGCGTCTGGCTTCAGAACAGACTGTCCTGTATGGACCTCAGAGATCTGCGCTGAAGAAAACAACTGAAGGAGCATAAAAAGGCTTTATTGATCAACATTTTTCAAACAATTCTTTTTCAAATGTAGGCTGCTGTTCTCTGTTTCTCACCGAATTGCATATTGTTCACATTACTCTTCATCTACCATGTAATTATCCATTCACTCCACTTGTCTCACTTATTTTGCAGCGTTTTTATTACCTCCTCCTCACCTACTCACAACCTGTCATTGTTCAGTGACAGCATCAGGCTTGGCAAAATTACATTTCAATCCTTCAAATAAAGATTTGACATGCATTGGCAGAGCTGGGGCCCAAGCACCGATCCTTGCGATACGCCATGAACCAACCAATCCAAAAGCACATTGTTTCTTTGTCAGCTCTCCCATTCTTAGAATGTGCCAATATATTAACCCCAATTCCATAAAATTTGAGTTTTCACAAAAAAGCTTGGCGTTTCGCTGTTTCTTTTTCTGAATATCTAAATGCATTGAATCGGTTGCTTCTCCATCCATTATCTACCAGTCAGTTTGTCATGTATGATTCCCATTTCAAAAGTTTTTATTGGCTTTCAGTTCTTTACTAATTTTATTCGATTATTTTTTTCTCAACAGATTTAGAATTTCTAGTATTTACAAAGAATTTTTTTTTTTTGCGTTTTCTTCCGTGAAGAAAGAACTGAAGTAGTTGCTTTATTATTCTGCCGTTTGCTGTTCTCCATTCTCTGGTTTCGGACTGAGGAAGATGCACTTCATTTTTCTAACCATTCCCAAATACACATTTTTAGAAACTGTTATCTTTCACTCGTGTAACCTTGTTAATATCATTTTCAGTAACCCAGAAATACCCATCTTAAGCTGTTTTTATGATTCACTTTTCGCAAACATTCACCCAGAGAAGGAGAGGCTCTGTGCCATCAGAAATACAGCACGGTCTACATTAGTCCCAACCTTCTTGATCAGGCCCATAGCGGTGAATGTTATGACTCTTCAAAAGGTTGTGCAAGTACTTTGTAATGGTTGTGAGCTTACTCATCACAACAACCCTCTCAGGAAGTACGTTTTGGACCCCCAAACCACTTGGGTGGAAAACAATCCTGAAATCCACTCTGAAACTCAAACCGATCATTTTGAAAGTGTGATCCCTTGTTCTTACCCCTTTGACTAAAATGCAAAGCTGCTGTCTAGCCACCTTGCCCGTTTCCCTTCTAGTCTTATATTGTAAAATATAGATCCCTCAGCCTTGTATTCTGCAAAACAAACAACCCGAACTTATTGAGTCTCTCTTGATACCTGATGAACTCCTTCCGAGGGAACATGCTGGCAAATATCCTCTGCTCCTCCTCCAGTACAATCACATCCTTCCTGTAATATTGCTACCAGAAATCCACACAGTATTCCATCTGTGGCCGAAACAAAGTTTTCAAACTAATAGTTCTTACAATCTATGTGTCAATCAATAATGCAATACCCATGGTCCTTTATACCTTCTGAATTAACGTACTACACTGCCCAGTCACATTCAAGGATCTGTGGAGAACCTCCCCCGAGCCTTTTTATGTGCTACCCTTCATTGAATAAACCCTTCTCTGATTGTTCTTCCAAAATACATCACCTCACATTTATCAGAGTTGCATTCGATCCGCCATTCATCAGCCCTACTGATCATTCCATTCATTTCTTCCCAAGACTGTCCTCTTCACTACCAGCCAACCAGTCAATCACTCTATACAGCACAGACTTGCTTTTCATACTCCCCACGTACCAACCCCTAGAAATTCACATCTACATCATTTATGAATACCACAAATAAGAAGACATAGCACTGATCTCTGTGGTACACCACCTGACACTGATCTACAGTTACACAAACAGCATTCTACAACCAACCTCTGTCGCCTGTCAAAAAGACAATTTTCATTCAAACTTCCGAAATTACCCTTGATACCATGAGAGTTTACTTTCTTTGTCAGTTTCCCATGTGGGGCTTTGTCAAAGACCATGATGAAGGAAACCAATATAAAATACCTCATCAAAGAAAGAATAATTGAAATTCGTTCGGCATGGCTTCTTTCTGATAAAGTCATGCCGACTCGGCCTGCTCAAAACATCCCTCTCTAAATTGAAATCAATTTTTCTACTTCCCTATTTTCTTCAATAGTTTCCTTAACACTGATCTGATACTCATCGGTCCTTAATTTCCAGGTCTTTCTCCACCAACTTTGCAGTAAAGTGGAACCATAATAGCTGCTCAACAGTCCTCTGGCTCCTCCCATGTAGCCAGTTTCCATTAAACATTTGGATCAGGGCCTTTCCTCCCTTTTCTCCCACAGCCAAACCATAAATACCTGCTTGCATTTTCTCTCAATTTGCGGAAGAGCTTCACAGTCCATCTTCTCAAATTCTGTACCTGCCTCCTCCTTCTCCCAAGGGAAACAGATGTGAAGCTCTGATGTAACAAACCATCAATGTTCTCCAGCTTCAGGCAGAGATTGCCCCTTGTTTTCTAATGGGTACTACTTATTCACTGTTTGTTCTGTTCTGCTCGATGTCCATGTAGATTATCTTGAGATTCTCCCTAATCATGCCGACCAGCAACTCTCCTTGCCCCTGTGTTAGTCAGTCCCCTTTGTGTGAATTTTCTAAATTTTACTGGGATCACCTCTCATTCCTTGAAACACTGGACATCATGGGTCAAGTTTTCAGCTTTTCGAGAATGCACAGGGCAAAAAAAAAAATTAATTCCTAATGCATTCAATATGTCTATAATTGCTTCGTACGAAATTCTGCTATGACGTACAATTAGTTTGATAGACATCGCAATATTCAATCAAGCCGTATTTTCTAACACTACCGTTACTGGTATGAATGTTTTTTTGGTCTTTCGTTCCAATCCCATGGTCACTTGGCATTCCTGGGCGATTAACTTGATCTTTGTCCACGAAGACCGACAAAAAGTAACTGTTTCGTTGAACTGTACAGTCTCTGTGTTCTACAATAAATCTTCCTGACCCCACACTCACCGTTCCAGAATTCAACTTGCTTGTATTTTCCTTTCAAACATCGATAGAAACATTTCGACAGTCTTTATGCTTCTAATTACGTTGCAATCTTGGTCTCTTTCTGATGACTTTATCCGTTTCTTGGTCCTCTTTGCACTGTCCTAGATGTCACTGAATCCATAGATTACCATATTTATCAAAGATGATTCCTTTGATGTAATATCATCTTTAACTTCTGTTAACTATCGTTGTGTCACGTTTCCCTTTTGCTATTTGCACCTTGGAGGGATAAAATGTATGTTATTCACCTTACAGTCTTTGTGCAAATAATAGACATTGTCTGTTCTTCCGTAACATCTTTTTCACCATCTTTTCAAATTCACTGGTCAACTTGTCCCCCATACCTTCATTGCTTGCATGATTCAGCTTTATAAACATAATTTCAAACATCATTTTTAAAAAAATCAATGTATTAGGATTCATATTCCCAAAATCCCCTTTTCAGCAAGTTTTTCTGTTAACTCTTCTGATCATGCAATACCAATTGCAAAGCAAACTCATCTCTAGCTCACTGCTCAACGTACCATTCAAGCAAACCATCTCACATACGATCTTGAAATGCATTATCCCTGCGTAAGCATTCACTTCTGTTAACACTTTTTAGATGTAAACCTAATTTGTCCTTCAACTGGAATTATTACTGCAGTACCCACAAATTATAAAACTGACTTCCTGTTTTAAAAAAATGCCGAAAATTCATCTTGCAGTTTTCATTCTGATATGTAACTCCCATCAACGATTGCCTCTCGTTGATGTTGCTAAGCTCAATCCTACTAGATTCAGTAGAATATGAGCGACGTTGGCTCTGCGAAGATGAATGTAGATTATGTTGAGCTGTTTGGCGAGATCTAGTTTGACCTGTTTAAGTTCATCTCGCTGCATCTTATCTGTTGTTCTCAAGTGCCATTTTGATATTTTCACGAGATCGCCCATCTTTTGTTGGAGAAGAGAAGTACACCGACGTTTCAACATTACTGTGAATTCCTGAAGACAGCTGAGAGTGCGCTAACCTGGGTGGGAACAGTATAGCAGATTGGGAACGTGTTGCTGCCGCTGTATATGATCTTAGTGAGATCACATCTAGATTAAGGTGTATGGATTTAGTCTCCTTCGTGAAGAAAGGATATTGTGTGTTATGAAGTTGAAAGCATGTATTGTGACGTTAAGAAAGAGTGAATGCTGTTTTGCGCTGAGAGCTGACAACCACCTGTCATATGACTAGCTAGAAGTATGAGAGTGCACTGGAAAAATGAAAATATGCAACATTTAGCTGTGAATTGCGTACCTGAGTTGGTTGCTGTTTTAACAACAATTAGATTTTAACCAATATCTTTAATTATATTTCAGGATACTAGAACCAAAACGAGTTTGAATTTATTATTTTGCCTACATCGAACTGAGACGATCGAATTAACACGCGATATTGAGGCAGACAGTTTAAAAGTCAGACAGAGTAACTGCCATCGAGAGAGAAGTTGACCCAGGGACCCAATAAAAGAAAGAAAATGACCCAGGGAGATCTTCAACCGGAAGTAGAACGACACAGACGACGAGAGCTGCTTTGCGCTTTTGAAATTGTTGGTGTAAGTTTAATAAGTATTTTATTGGAACAGCATATTATTACAGAATTGGAAGCGGATAATGAGCAGTTAAGAGGAAGTGGGGTTTAGAGTTGTGAATAGCTGTTCTTTAATGTTTTCTTTTAGTATTAAAGTATAAAGTGATATTGGTTCCTTTAAGTAGTGGAATTTGGGAGCTCTTTTTCTCTCATGTTTTAACAGATTCCGAAGCGAGGTAAGGTTTTCTGTGTGTTTGCTTTAATTCGAAAAAGTGTTTACCACCCTGTCGTAAGCATTTGGGGGCTCGGTTCCTTGGTTTGGTCAGGTTTAGACCGATCCAGTCTGAGGTTTGAACAGGTTTGAACAGATTTGGCGTAGGAAAGCTCTCAGCAGATTGAAGCACTTGCCGATTAGAGTGCTGGATCTTTAAATAACATTTAAGTAAGACATTTTTTAAAATTTCGGTTAGTTGTGGTTGGACAGGTTAAAAGTAAAAGAAACAGCACTCAAAATTGCTTAAGTTTTCTGGGGTTTGATAATCCCAACTTTGCCGTGAAAGCCATCCATTTAGAATTAACAAATGGAGTCAAGAATTGGAAAATAGTAAAGTTGAAATTGTAAAGAATTTAGTCAGGAACGTACGTGTGTCAGAGAAACAGCCAAGCGCAATATAGTTAAAAAAAAAATAGAATTGAGGAAAATGGAGGTGGAAGATAAAGAAGTGAAGAGAGAGATGGAAAGAGAGATAGAAGAAAAGTGCAGAGAGAGAAAGATTAAGAGAGAGAGAAGAAAGAGAGAATGACCAGCCGACCATTGCAAATACTTCAGTAAAGTCCACGTGACAACATTCATAGCCTGAATGCAATAATAATCGTTGCAACTTCTTTGGTTTCCTGTATGTGAGAATCTGTATGCATAAAGTCCGAGCAAGGGCTGACGCATTCAAATTGGAGATAGAGAGGTATTTCTTCACTCAGAGATAGTGAACCTATGGAATTAATTCCCGTAGAGGGCTGTCGAGGCAGGGTCATTAAATATATTTACAGCAGAGGTGATCATACTTTAAGTCAATAGGGAATCATGCGTTTCGTTTAAAAAGCAGCAAAGTAGAGTTGTGGACAATTGGATCAACCATGATTTCGTTTAATGATGGAAATATTCGATGAGCCAAATTCCACTCCATCTCATGGACTGAACAAAATCAGTTTCTAATGCAAAGAAAATCCATGAGACAATGCTTCCCTGCACACAAAGCTCTTTTGCAAAGTGATTTTTCGATATTTGTCACTGCACAGCATTTGACCAGGAACAGGCCCTTCTCTTGATGGTTGCTTGACATACTATTACAGAAAATCATTTCGTGTACAATGCAGAATTCCATCTTTTGCAGCACTGACACTCGTGAGTTATCCAGTTGGGATGGAGACTACTGTGACAAAAATTTACAGTACTGCCCTTGTTATAAGTAAATTCAATTTGCTGACTGTAACGATATTTAAATCGCCATCCCTTTTTGTTATCCATAAGTGAATTCCTGCAATCGATTGCTCCACCTTGCTATTTCTCACCTCCACCCAAAGCGACTCTAAATTCCTGTACCCAGATTTAGTTGGCCGTCTCACTTATTCACTGACCAAATCCTTTCTTCACAACACAATTTGAATTTATTCGCCTTTTTGCCTATTCTGCCGAAATCCCGGCATCCTTTCAATATTCACTTCCCAAACATGGTCATTCTATAGCGACATCTCCATTATAACAGCCCGATCATATCTATTCTCTTCAGTAAATGTTGTCATTCCATCTACCTTGTCGCAAATGCCGGGTGTGTTTCAGTGAAACTTGGTCTTTGACGGTTGGATAGAGGTTATGGATTTCGCAAGGCATTTGGGGCTCGATGATGTTACAGGGTTAAGGTTAGTTACAGGCGCAAGAGAGTGTTAGCGAGAGAACGGATTTTATGTTTTGTAGAAACGTACAAAGATAGAGCAGCCTGCATTAGATTGCACAGGTAGGGGTGGTTGTAGCGTTGTGAATCGTTCAAAGGACCAACAAAGCATGGCGTGAAAACATTCAGTGGTTTCGACAATGCGATAATTTGCCAACATTTCTGGGGCCTGATGAATAATACATGGATAGACTGAAGTATGTTACAGGAATAGGGAGGAGACATGGACCTGAGAATATGTTTGGGATAAGAAAGGTTGTATGGACTGTGGAATTTCATAGGAATAGGGAAGATGGTGTGGATGAGGACATGAGACTATCCCATTAGGCTGTTATGTTACAGACACTTACTTTGCAAATTGTCGATGTTGCGATTCGTAAAAAATGTGATAGCAGATGCGTTATCGCAGATGCAATTGATAAAGTATAGATAAGCTTGAATATATGCCAAATATATGAAATTAAAATAGACTTAGCTTAATGTCCTATGTATTTCATAGTAAGGAGGTTAAGAATTAGAAAACAAAATGCATGAAACCATCTTTTCATAATGATGGTTCATTTTTTTTCTGAAGGAATGAGCTGTTATGAAATTGAAGGAGTGTGCTGTACCTTTAAGAGAGAGCGAATTCTGTTTTGCACTGAGAGCTTGCAAGCACCTGTCATGTGACTAGCCAGCAGTCTCAGACTGTACTGTGTTATGGAACAGGCCAGACCACACAAAAGATTCTTCAGCAGGCAGACCTAGATCTAACTGAGCAATTTGTTACAGCAATTGTACAGAGAAAATTACCTGGAGTAAGATAGCTCGGTTGATTAATAGATTTTAAACCAGGCAAACAAATTATTCACAAAGTTATGAAGTGGAACACGAAGCGCATTATGAGGAATCCCTCCAGACCTCAACATATCCAATTAGACTTAATTTTGCTGTTCCGAATACACCCAGCAGTCCCAATAAGCAAACGTCCTTTTAAAACCAGTATAACTGGAAGACATGCTTTCACGTTGAAATTGAAGGGCAGAAATATCCACACAGCTCCCTGTTGAACATCCCAGTTAAAGACTGAATGAAAACTGTTCATGTAGAGAGCTGACCACTCCCCTGTAATTATACAGGTCACTTCCATAGCATATACACTTTGGCCTGAAATTTCATCTGTTTATTTATGAACAGAAGGCCACTCCAAATGCTTTTCATCTCTAGACCAAACCCGAGTGATCGGAGTTCGGCTGGGTTTATTGCCCCACTGAAAATAGTGAAGGAAGAGTCTACTTGAGCCAAGGAATAGCTTTTAGGAAAAAAGGGACGAGCTTTGTGATAACTGGAAAATTGAAAATATATATTTTTTTCTGTGAAATAGATACCTGAGTTGGTTTCTGTTTTGACACTAATTCGAGTTCAACCAATCACTTTAAATTATGCCCCAATGGAGTTTGATTTTTTGTTTGTTTTCGCTTAGCGTGAACCAATGAGGCAATCCAATATTTGGAGAGTAAAGAGGCAGAAAATGTGTAAGTGAGACCGACAGTGACTACCATCGACAGAGTAACTGCCAGTAAAACACTCTTTGTCAAATGTACCTTTTATTTTCATATGAAACATCATGACAGTAAAAGGAAAGAAGACGACACAGGGAGATTAGAGATTAGATTAGATTAGATTAGATTAGATTAGATTAGATTACTTACAGCAAGGAGAAACAGACACTCATGACGACAGCCGTTGTATGGTTTTGAATTTAAGTTGATGTAATTTTAATACATGGCTTTTATTGGAACATTGTATGGAGGTAGATAACTTTCATAGTGATGGAATAAACCCTAAAAAACTCAGTAAGATTTGTGAGGCATGACCTGCCCCTCACAAAGCCATGCTGACTGCCTTTAATCACGCTATGCGTTTCCAAATAGTCATAAATCCTATCCCTTAGTATTCATTCCAAAAACTTGCTGATTACAGAAGGAGACTGATCTGTAATTGCCAGAGATTTCCAGATTCCACTCCTGAAAAGAGGGACAACATTCGCCATTTCCAATCCTCCAGGACAATTCCCTTGGAGAGTGAGGAAGCAAAGATCTTCGCCAGTGGCTTAGCAACCTCCTTTCTCGCTTCCAGGACAAATCTAGAATAAATCTGGTCTGGCCCTGGGGACTTATCAATCTTAATGTTTGCCAAATTCTCTAGCACATCAACTTCATCAATCTTGATCTTTTGAAACCTGTTTCCCAACTCCTCAAAGTTGTAATTCTAAACAAGATTCATTTCCTAAATGACAACCGAAGCAAAAAACTCGTTTAGGGCTTCGTCTATCTGTCCAGACTCCACGCACAAGTTCCCAACGCTATCCCTGACCGGTCCTACCTCCGCCCTGATCGTTCTCTTATTCCTCACGTATGAATCAAATGCATTTGCTTTCTCCCTAATCCTTCCTGCCAAGCCTTCTTCGTACATTCCTCCTCACTCTCCTCAGTCCATTTTTGAGCTCTGTGTAATCCGCGAAAGCTGCTCCAGATCCTTGCTTCCTCCCCTTTACGTAAGCTGCCTTTTTCCTTTTGACGAGAATCTCCTCTGCTTTCGTCATCGAAGGCTGCTTAACCTTACCCCTTCTTGCCTGTCTCAGAGGAGCGTATTTGCACATCAGTCGCAACAACTGCTCCTTAAACAGTCTCCACATGTATGTTGTGGCCTTTTTGTGGAACAATTGCTCCCAATCTGTGCTTCCCACCTCGTGTCTGCTAGCCTCATAATTTCCTTTTCCCCAATTAAATATCTTCATGGTAACTGCTCCTTTCCCTCTTCAAGGCTACGGTAAATGTGAGGCAGTTGTCGTCACTGTCACCAAAGTGTTCTCCCAACGCGAGCTCTGACACCTGTCCTGGCTCATTGCTGAGCACCAAATCCAAAATGGCGTCTCCTCTTGGCGTCCTGTCTACATGCTGAGTAAGGAAACCCGCCTGAGCACGCCTGACAAAAAACGGCTCCATCGAAACAAATTGCACTAAGGACGTTCCAGTGAATATTGGAAAAGTTGAAGTCACACATCGCAACAACCCTGCTACATCTGCATTTTTCCAAAACCTGCAGGCAGATGAGTCAGCATTTTAAAGTTATACAATAAGAATTCAGGAACGTATGTACCCTGAAGAATGAGTTGCAAAGGCAACATGTCCAACGAATACTGATCAAGCGCTATATTGAGTTTGATAATTACAGAGCAGATAGTCCGACAAATTGGGAGTTCAATCATTGGAAACCATTCTGAGGAACAGGAATGAATCAATACTTCAAAAGACAGGGATCGATTAGGAATAGTCAGCACGGTTTTTATAAAAAGAAATCCTCTCTGAAAAATTCAGTTTTGTTCTTCTTTTGAAATTACGACTAAAAATATAGATGAGTGCCATCCATATGATGTGATTTAAGTGGAATTTAGTGAGGCTTTGACAAGTTTCTACATGGAAGGCTGGTTCAGAACACCAATGTCATTGAAGGTAACTTGGGGAACAGGATTCAAAATAGGTGAAGGGCTCTTTTTTGTGTATGAAAGCCTGTGCCCAGCGGGTGTAACATGGAAATCTGTGCTGGAACCTTGCTGTTTACGATGGACATTAATAACTTGGAAGCGAAAATAGAAGGTATCACCAATACGTTTGCAGATGACATGAAATTGTGGTTGTTGCCCACATTGAGGCAGATGAGCACACGCTGCATTCTGAAGTTTGAGGCTAGGACACAATTTCAACATTGCGATTTAAATAGACAAGGCAGGCAAAAGCACAGCAGGAAGTGCGGGAAAGCTAATTGATTAAGCTGTCTGCATTTCGATGTAAAAGGTCTGACAGATAAGGCAGATGAACTCAGGGCATGAATGGGAACATGGGACCGGCACATAAAAGGTATTACAGAAACAGAGCTGAGACTGGGACAAGACTGGTAAATCAATATTCTCGGGTACAGATGCTATCGGAATGATGCACGAGGAGGGAGAGTGGGGTTTTTGATCAGTGAAAACATCACTGCTGCACTCAGAGAGGATACTTATGGGGATCGGCCAGTGAAGCTATATTAGTGGAACAGAGAAATTAAGAATGGATGATCACTTTGATAAGACTGTACTACTGTGCCCCGCAGTCAGCGGGAGATTGAGCAGCAAATATATGGGGAGATCACAGATTTCTGTAAGGATAATAGGGTTCCAATGGTCGGGGATTTTATTCTTCCAAACCTAGACTGCGACAGCCACAGTATTCAGAGCTTGGATGGGAGGAATTTGTTAATTGTGTTCCATAAAATTTTCTCAGTTAATATGTACATGGCCCGACTGGAGAAAGGGTTAAAACCTGACAACCCGCTTGGGAAACAAAATAGGGGAATGGAGTGACGTCTTAGTGGGAGAGCACTTTGGAAAGTGACCAGAATTCGTTTAGTTTGAAATAGCTATGGAAACGGATAGGCCTGGGCCACAAGTTAAATATCAAATTTGGCCTTGCCACCGTCCAGAATGTATTAACAAAGAGCTTTCATATTTTAATTCAAGAGGCTCTTTGCAGGTAAAGGGACGACTTGCAAGTGAAAATCTTTCAAAATGGAGATGGAATGAGAGTTCAAGACCAGCAGGTTCCTGTTATTCTGAAGGAGAGTTTTGACAAAGTAGGAAACATTGAATGACTGAGGATTCCTTAATTCTGGTTAAGAAAGACGGATACGTGTCATATAAATCCAGCTGGATTAAGCAAATCCCTTGAAGAATATTGCGTGTGTCATAATACACTTAAGAGGGAACGTAGGAGGGCGAACAGGGGACCTGAGAAGGCTTTGGCAGAAAAGGGCAAGAAAGTCCAAAGAGATTATGCAATGTATTAAGTGGGGAGAGAATGTGCTCATTTAAGGAAAATGTGGCCATCCATGTTTGGAATCACAAAAGATTGGTGAAACCCCAAAGGAAAATTTCTCTGCAGAACATACTGTGGAGAAAGACTGGAGAAGTCAGGGAAATAAATAGTGATGTCTTCAAAATAATACAGAGTAGAGAACAGGAGGTGCTGGATGTTTCAAAATGCATGAAAGATGGACAAATCCCTGACAACTAATAATGTCCAGGACT
>NW_025215282.1:0-796 GCF_004010195.1 Chiloscyllium plagiosum
GGTGCTCCGGTTTCCTCCCACAGTCCAAAGATGTGCAGATCAGGTGAATTGGCCATTATTGGGCCGAAGGGCCTGTTTCCACACTGTAATGTAATCTAATCTAATCTACAGTGTGGATAATTTGTAATTGGAAGGAAATGGTGAATTATGACTCTCAGAATACAGCACATTAAGATGCAGTGGTAGTGTCCTCACATCTGACCCAGGCGGCCTAAACTCAAGCCCCACCGCTCCATAAATGCATAATAACAGCCCTGAATAGTTTGATATAAAATATTATACAACGCATTTGACATGTTGAGCCCTTGCTGCACCAATATTTGTGTGCAGTAATATCAATGCAAGTCACCTGCTGAGGTTGCAAATGACAAAATCTTTGTTAAGGAGCATGTGTTTCAGTGAATGGTGTAATGCTTTAGGATTCCTTAGTGGGGTCAGGTTGAGTATGTAAAGGGAATACTAGCAAACCTGTTTTCAGACGAGATACTGCCAGCAGCAGAATATTGGCCAATTTGGGTGGTTAATTTGAGAGATTGAACAGTGACTGCCGTTATTGATATTTCAGAACAGCTGCTTCTGCACCTGTGTATTGAGTCTTCTGTCTTTTGATGAAACCTGCATATCGTTACCCACACTATGGGCATTTTCCTTCATATTCATATGGATTACCATAAAGTCACTTTTGTGAAGAATATTTACGATTGGAAGATGTTGGTCTGTGTCTGTCTGTGTGTCTCTCTCGCGCTCTCTCTCTCTCTCTCTGTCTCTTTCTCTCTCTGTGTGTGGGTGTGTGTGG
>NW_025215282.1:974-30788 GCF_004010195.1 Chiloscyllium plagiosum
ATAACATTCCATTCAGGCTGTTCCTGCTGGGATACAGCACTGGCATCTGTCTGACAATGTGGGAAACTATCCGGGTGTGTCCTGTACATACACAGAAAAAAGCATCCGACAATCAATGACTGCCCCATTGCTCTCATCTCTATCATTAATAAAGGGATGGCAGATGTCACCTACAGTGGGATCAAGCAGCATTTCCTCAGCACCAACCTGCTCGCTAAAGCTCAGTTTTGGTTCTCATCCCTTCGGCTCATTGAAGCCTTGTTTGAACGATGTCCAACAAGAAAACACATAGCTGAATTCCAGAGGTAAGGTGACAGTGACAGTTAACATGATGATAACTGCATTTGACCAAATGCTGTATCCAGGATTAACGGCAAACCTGGAGCAAATAGGAATCGTCTGCATTGGCAGAAGTTACACCTGGTACAAAGGAAGGTGGCTAAGGTTAGTAGAGAACAGCCATCTCAGCTCCACCACCGCTCCCTAAGGGAGGGGTTTTTGGGTAAGCCTGTAAATTAGAAACTGAAATGTAGGGCACCATATCCGACAGGATGATAGGGCTACTCTCTCGTTAGACAGAGACGACGGGTGGTAGTTTAACTAGACAGTCATCATGCCTCAAGTGAGGGAGATCTTGAGTAGGACAGCCCTTTTCAGACACCTCAGTCAGTGCTGGAATTGAACCCAAACTATTAGTATTAATCTGCATTACAAATCAGTCGTCCAACTGATTGAGCTAACCAAGTCTTCACTCAACTCCTTGGGGAAGATACTGTAATATTGTTCCATTCAGATATGTTGTTAGACACCTCTGGAGCAGGTGAAACGAGAAGCAAGTTTCCTAGCTCAGAGAGAGGGACAGCATCACTGAGCTGTAAGTGAGCTCTCTGCCCGAGGCGCAATAATTTTCAGCTGCTTCAAAAATGACCATCCCTACTCAAGTGAACTCACAACTGGGAAGTTTGCAATGATTGGACAGTATTCAACACTATTTGTGATTTACTCTGATACTGAAGCAATCCTAATCCAAATGCAACAAGGACCTTGGAATATGAAGGTGTGTACTTAACAGTGACAAATACAATTCCCATTGCACACATGCCAGACAACGACTACCTCTAACAATTGAAAATGGAATCATAACCTCTAACGTTCAATGTCACCAGCATCACTGAACTCCCAACGACCAATATCCCGGGGATTACCGTTAACCAGAACTGGACAGACCATATCATTTCATTACCCATTCCTGTGAAGGTCTTATGCTAAAAAGTTGACTCTCCTGTACCTCAGATGCTGGCTGACCTCTTGTGCTTTTCCAGCGCCACACTTTGATGCATTTAAATTAATTGGCTGCAAGAATATCTCAAGGGCTAGGAATCCTGCAGAAATAATATACCTCATGATTTCCAAAACGTGTACACCATCTCTAAGGCACACATTGAATGTGTGTGCAATGAAATACCCGCCCTTCCCCATTTGTCTGTGAATGCAGCTTCACCCCTCATCCACTGACACTGAGAACCAGCAATACCTGCCATCTACATGGTGCCCTGCAGACATTTACCAAGGCTTCTTACAACGTAGCTCTGAAACCATGACTGTGAAGAAGGACAAGGGAAACAGATACATGGGATCATCACCATGTTCGCTTTCCCTTCCACCATCCTGATTGGGAAGTATATTGCCGTTCCTTCAGTGCCACTATTTCAAGTTCCCTCCTAATGGTATCGTAAGTCTAATTACAGCACATTGACTGCAGTGCTTCAATATGGCAGCTCACCCTCACCTTCTCAATGGCAACAAGAGCTGGGCAATAAATACTGGCCCAATCATATTCCATGTATAAATAAAAATGAAAATATATTCCAGACCTGCTCAATGCTGGACACTGTGCTTTGGGTTTTGTGAGCTCAGGCTGTATGGGTCCAGGCAGTAACCTGTTTGTTGTGAACAGCTGAAGGGATATGATTTTTTAAACAATCTGTCAGTCTCTCAGAGGCATGGCCTACGTACCGAGCATCACACAGACACTGACATTCACATTCCACACTACCGAGCTCTGAAATAGACAGAAGCAATTCAAAATGTACTCATACCTAACTGTAACATGTTTAAAAACACAGTGATATTGTTGCCACGAAAGTGATTATGAGTGAATATTAGCAGGAAGATAGTGAGGACAGCAGATACTGGAGTCAGAGTCAAAAAGTGTGGTTATGATAAAAAAAACGCAGCCGTTCAGGCAGCATCTGAGGGGCAGGAGAGTCGACTTTGAGTTCACAATATTAATACAAGGGAAAATAAATGAATATTTTCAAAGTCCTTGTACTTAATAATAATGTGATCTTTGGTGTGGTAATGAGATTCATAATTTTAATGCTCCTTACTGTGAGTTGGCCACTCACATCATATTGTTGTTATAAATGTGAACGGAATAAATGGGTGGATTTTGTGCTTATTGGACAATCTAAAAGCTGGTATTATGAAAGTATGTCGGACCTTCAGTGAAGAGACTTTGCTGTTAATGGTTCGAACAATGCTGCAAACATTTGCACAGAGATTTCCAGGTCAAGTCACACACACAAGGACATTGGGCTGGGATGATGCTGGCCATCAATAGGGCTGCACAAATCTGTTTGGATACTGACATTGTGGGGCTAACATACACTGGATATGGTTTATGAGGGATTCAATGTAAGATGCCATGTGCTGCAGGAGCCCATAACCTTTATAACACCTTCATTCAGGATCAGATCCAAGGGACAGAATTACAGAGTTTAGGTGCCATACCAGAAGGGATATACTTGCAAGACATGGTTGTTTACAGGTCATTGTTACAAATGTTGAACTGTGTCTGGATTAGCGACATGTGCTAGTCCATTGACCAGTTTTCCCCACTCACATCTCCCCGTTGTTCAGGTATGTCTCCAATCAGTCTATTGTGAGGAATTATGTCAGTAACTGCCCAGATCCAGTTTGGAAGCTCTCTGGACAGATTTTGGAGGTGGCCAGTATTTTGCAGGTCATGGTGGGGGCCAGTAACAGTGTGTCTGAATTTAGGCTTTTCCTCAAAGTCATTTCCAACAGCTTTGCTGCCTGCAAGATGGTATGTTCACTGATCTGAACATGGATCAGCTGTTTACTACAGTCACTGAATTGCGTAATAGTTAGGTGTGCGCTCTGGTATTTCAATTATTGTTCACTTCAATTGTTTTCAACTGAAAAACAATGATGTTTCGATTATTTTAAAATATGTAAGAAACAAAGTGATTTTAACACTTCATTATACAAAATGCAAAAGTGACCTGTTGTATATTTCCCACGGACTAGATTTAGATTAGATTACAAATCTGTACTTGTGCTGGACTGATCTTTAAAACAAGATTTGAGTGCAGGAGTGGCAAGATGTTGACTGAATGATTACTGATGATCAACAGTCACATTCAGTGGATCTCTCCTCAACAACTTGCAGCTCCATACCCTCCCTCCCACAGTAGGAAAACTCAATATGGAGAATTGCACGTGTAAGTCCGAGCTGGTAACTGGTGACTCCATCTCGCCCCCCGATCCAGCAGCCTTATACCTTGGGCACCAACGTCTCGGGGACACTGCATAGACAGAAGCTGCATATACTCCACACCCATCAATGCTGGCATCTGTCACATGCCAAGCTCACCATGCCATCCCAGCACATCTCCGACCCACTGACAGTACGCTTCTGTACTTCAATGCTGCAGCTCAGGGTGCACTGACAACTCTCATCGAAATGCTTCTGCAAGGACACTGTGCTCAGTGACACACACCCACCTCATGAATTTCCACTCTGGGCTTCTCACTCGGTGTTTGTACGCACCCAATGCTGCTGCAAGGACACTGTGCTCAGGGACACGCACCCAGCTCATGGGCTGTCCACTGGGCTGCTCACTCCGTGTTTGTTCACACTCAATGCTGCTGCAAGGACACTGTGTTCAAGGACACACACCCAGCTCACGGGCTGTCGCTCTGGGCTGCTCACTCCATGTTTGTAGACACGCAATGCTGCTGCAAGGACACTGTGCTTATGGACACACACCCAGCTCATGAACTGTCCCTTAGGGTTGCTCACTCCGTGTTTCTACACGCTCAATGCTGCTGCAAGGACACTGTGCTCAAGGACACACACCCAGCTCATGGGCTGTCCACTGGGCTGCTCACTCCGTGTTTGTACACACTCAATGCTGCTGCAAGGACACTGTGTTCAAGGACACACACCCAGCTCACGGGCTGTCCCTCAGGGCTGCTCACTCCATGTTTGTAGACACGCAATGCTGCTGCAAGGACACTGTGCTTAGGGACACACACCCAGCTCATGAACTGTCCCTTAGGGTTGCTCACTCCGTATTTCTACACACTCAATGCTGCTGCAAGGACACTGTGATCAGGGACACACACCAAGCTCACGGGCTGTCCCTCTGGGCTGCTCACTCCGTGTTTATACGCACTAACTTTGAACTGACTTCAATGCGCACAGAATTATTACCTTGCCTTACCCTGCCCTCAGCAGTGTATCCCCTCAGCAAGAGCTACCAGGTCACCCGCCTGCTGTATTGTATTGGTATGTAACACAACCACAAAACCAGGAAGCCTGATATCATTTTCCGCAATCAGTCACGGTGCCCAGCACAGTGAGACAAGGGGTGTCTCAGATCCCAATCCGGGAGCTTGGACACTCTCAGTCAGTCTCTCGTGGTTGTTCGGGTCAGGATCCTTCCCCTGTGATGGGGCGAGGAGCTGAATGTTGGGGAGCCCCTATCTCTCTTAGTTCTTTCTCTCCTATTGTGAGATGGTTCCTTCTCGGATGTGAAAACTAGCAACAGGGATGAAAGGAGATGGAAGTGATTGTTACAACTGTTATTGGTGGGACAGCTGAGGGAAAGGTGGCGAGGTGGCCTGAGTGAGTGGGTAGGCATTACAGACACCAGGCAGAGTTGGCTAGAGGGGCAGAAATGAGTTTGGAGAGACTGACAGAAGGTGCTGCATTCAGTTAGGGTGGGTAAGTCACATGCAGTTACAGGTGTGAGGGTGGGAGAACATGATCCTTGGTAGGAGGTGGGTGCAGTAACAGGGAGAGAGTGAGGGAGCGTTTAGAAATTGCAGATGATGGCAGTCACCCTGGTGGAGTGGAGAAGGTCACTGACTTTCTTCCTACACTGCTGGACATTCACCCAGAAGGATGGCACCTCACTGACACAGGGGTCAATCTCGGGCGAAGCTGGCAGGGTCTGGTGCCATGGCCTTTGAGAAAATGCACTCCATCTTGTGGAGAGTAACCCTGTATGAAACCAGACTAAAATGGGACTTGACCAAATCATAAGATGGGTTAGGTTTCTCTCTGTCTGAACCAAAAAGTTGAAGTATTGGGAGCAACAAACTTGGAGCGGAGAATTTTATAGGAGATTCAAATCCTTAAAAAGGAGCAACACAATGTTCCAGACTCTTAAAAGGAGCTGGGGAAAATTCCCTGCCTTATAGTTACCTACATTATCCAATCCTCACTGGATGCAGGGATGGTGCCGGAGGACTGGAGAACGGCTGACACCGCAGCTTTGTTTAATGTGGAGAAAGGTACTGACTGAATAGGTCGCGGCTGGAATTCTGAGACAGTGGATATATGGTCACTGAGGAAGTCCCAGGGACTCCAGCACAGTCAGTCTGGATTTGTTCAAGGAAGATCGTGTGTAATTGATCTGACTGTGTCGTTTTGAGGCACTGACCTGTAACTGCATGTGACTTCCTTGGATTTACCGAGAGATCCGATGGCAGACTGTTTAAAAACAGAAACTGTAGGTTCCAGGTGAATAGAGAAAACGACCCAGAGAAGTGCAAGGCAAGGCATTTGTGGACATCAACAATAGAGAAGAACGCACAATAAATGAGAATATGGTCAGTGTGGGCAGATAAATGAAGGTAGCTGGAAACACCAATAATCTCGTTCATGGAGCAAATGGCATTATTTCCTCTATCAGACAAAATACTCTTCAGAGCAGGAAGCTTATGCTGGAACTGTATAAATAATGAGTTCAGTCACAGCTTGGGGACTGTGTACAGTTCTGGTCAGCCCATCACGTGGAAGGATGGAATTGGACTGGAGAGGCTCCAGAGGAGATTCTTCACCCTGTGACAGTGGAAGTGCTGTTATGAGGAAAGATAGGAACGGAGGATGCTGAGAGGAGATTTGATTGGGGTGCACATATTGTCAGGGACCGGGGTAGAAAGGGAAAGAACACCTTGTTCCTGTTGGAGAGCTCAGTTACCAGCGGCGAATATTTAATATAATTGGATGAAATATTAGAGAAGTGGTGACGAAAGCTGTTATTTTACCCAGAGTATGGTCGGGATCTGGGAGGCACACATAGAAACGGAGTAGAGGCAGAAACTCTCAAACCATTTTAAAAAGCTGCCGGGTTCTGCACCTGAAGGCCTACACTGTCCGGGGAGACAGAACTCGGGCTTTAAAAAACAATATTACATTTTGTCCAATGCAGACAGTGGACAGAGTGATCTCCTCTGTACTGTGCTATTTTCTGAAGTTTTCAAAGGTTACCAATGTTTGACAGGATCGATACGCAGGGATGAGGGGAGAGGGCAGGGAGGAGCAGTGTGTAAATTGATTAGAATCACAATAATAGTGATCCCATCCTTTATACACAATGCTACTTCACTGTGTTGTCCTATTTATCCTTCCTGTAGAAATTGGAAAAACACTTTGATTATTCACTCCTCAGTCGTGGTCACACTGCAGCCCCATCTCCATAATGAGATCTACATCTGGCCTGGTTCACACTATTTAAAGCTACCATTTCATTTGCCTTTTTGAAAGGTTCCCAGCTTTATTCTTGCCCTATTGAAGGCTGCTCTCAGTCAACTAATGTTTCTTACTCTCAATTTTGTATTTGATTCTCTACCATTATCCTGAACTTTACAATAAAATGATCGTTACACCCCAAAACGCTCCCCTAACGACACTGGATCCATTTTCCACACGTCTTTCCGTGGGGCCAGGTCCAACAGTACATGCTCTCTTGGGCTGGACACATACTCCTGAAGTGAGCTCTCCTCCATATAATCCAGGAACACTTGCCCCTCATGACCCTGCAGACCAGTAACCCAGTCAATATCTAGATAAATTAAGTTCCTCAGTATAACTAATCTTTAGTATTGTCATCGTTCTGAAATTACCCTGCATATTTATTCTCCATCATTTCTTTGGTTGCTTGCTGACAGACTGTCTCATGACCCTGCACACCAGTAACCCAGTCAATATCTAGATAAATTAAGTTTCTCAGTATAACTAATCTTTAGTATTGTCATCGTTCTGAAATTACCCCGCATATTTATTCTCCATCATTTCTTTGGTTGCTTGCTGACAGACTGTACCTCATAGTGTAATTGTATACTTTTTGTTCTGTAGCTGCAGCCAAATTCATTCTGTCCTTGGACAGATCCTGTTTCTCTAGGACTCCTTAACTAACGCTAATCAAAACCAATACTTCTACTTTCATCCTTTCCCTTCCCTTCAAATATTTTAAAATACCTTATACCCAGCAATATTTAACACCCAGTCCTACCATTCCTTGAGCAAGCTCTCAGTGATCAGTCCATCAGATTTCCACACACCAATATGCATCTGGAACTCCCCAAATCCGAGTGTTTATGTCCGTGCAGAGTACCTCAGATTAAGGCTTTCTTTCTTACTCCATGTTCCACTAATAAACTTGTTGTTATAAATTAGTACCAACTGTATCTCCCATGATGTTGAGAATCCTGGTAGTCTCCTCTACTATGCCTTTTTGGATCCTCAGCACACACCAAGTTATTTTCAATCCTTCCCAAACACCCCGTAAGAAATTCAGTCCCAGCTCTGTCACGTTAGCCCATCCAGCTTGTATAGTTGCTGCCTTCCCCAGAACCAGTCCCAATGTCCCAGGAATCTGAAGCCCTTCCTGCAGCACCATCGTTCCAGTCACACTCTCATCTACCTAAAATTCCGAGTTTTGTTCTCACTTGGACACGGCACTGGGAGTATTCCAGGGATTGTTACATTTGAGTCCCGCTTGCTAACCATCCACCGAGCTCCCTAAATTGTGATTCCCAGACCACTTCAGCCTTCCTACCCAGGTCATTCCTACCAACATGGACATGACCTTTGACTGCTCACTGGCCCCCAGACGAATGTCCTGCAGACACAGTGACATTCTTCACCCCACTATCCTGGAATTATAGACATGCTAACATCTTCTTCAATTTCCTGTCTCCCCTGTGAATATTGCTCCTCCTTCCTTCTCCCTCCCCTCCTGGACAGTCAGGCTGCATGTGGTGCCTCAGACATGGCTCTGACTGCCCTTCCCTGAGCAGCCAGCACCTTCATCAGCTTCCAAACTGGGTTACTGAATTGGGAGGGAGTCACCAGGATATTCTTGTATTCCCCGACTGTTTCTCTTCGATTTCCTAATTCCCCATTCCCTTACTTCTTCCAGGCCGTCATGTCTGCAGGGTGATCTGCTGTGTGTGTGTGCTATCCCCCTAACTCTCAGCATCACAGAGTCTCATAGAGTTTCATCACCCCATAGAGTCTCTAGTCACTGTCTGAACTCCAAGACCCAGTGTTCATCTACAACACGAGCAGGGGCTATGACTTTCCAATGTAACAGAACGCATTTTCCATCTGACAAACATGTCTTGCCATGTCTTAACATGCAACATGTTTAGAGTAACTTAATTAATTACTTAGAATGAAGTTAGCATTCTGGAAATAACAATATGGTTAAGTCCCTTTTTCAACTGTGACTTACTAAGGGAAATTTATTACATTGGCTCACAATTTCACTTCTCCCTCTTATTTATATGTTAAGCCTTATTTCAGAAGTTGAAAAAATAAATTTGCTGACTTAGAACAATTAACTGACAGTCGCTAATAACAGTGTATTTATCAGCCAATGAACTTACAGCCTTTTCTGTGATGGCTCTGCCACTTCTATCAAACTCAGTGCAGGCAGGTCCCAGCAGCAGAAAGTTATCTCTGTGACTCCCAGGTACGTGAAATCCTCCAGATCCCACTCCACTCTGCTCCCTCACTTGGTCACCGTCTCTGTGACTCCCAGGCACGTTAAGCCTCCAGCTCCCACTCCACTCTGCTCCCTTAGAGGGTCACCGTCTCTGTGACTCCCAGGTACGTGTAATCCTCCAGTTCCCACTCCACTCTGTTCCCTCACAGGGTCACCGTATCTGTGACTCCCAGGTACGTGTAATCCTCCAGCTCCCACTCCACTCTGCTCCCTCACAGGGTCACTATCTCTGTGACACCCAGATATGACTAGGCCTCGAACCTCAGTGCTGATTTCCATCCTCTCACTTTGCTGCCTCTGTCACTCCCCGGTGTGAGTGAGCCTCAAACACCAGCTCCAAGTTGCTCCCTCAAATGGTCACTCCCTCTGTGACTCCGTGCTGATTTTCATCCTCCTGCTCCGCTGCTTCTCCAACTCCAAGTCCCAGTCGACCTCGATCCTCGCTGCTAATTAATATTCTCCCGCTCTGTGCTGCTCTCTCTCAGGTTCTCTCCCTTCGTGACTCCCAGGTAATGGTAGGCCTCAAGCCTCAGCTGAGATTTATAACATCCCATTTCGCACTGCTCTCTTATAGGATCGTCGTTGTGCCTGGAAGACAGTGGGAAAGAGGAGGATCAGACAGAGCAGGTGGTGTTACAGTGATTGAGCGAGCTGTATGGAATGGAACTGGTTATCTGGGGAGCTGAGAAGACCTGCAGCAAATAAAGACGTTTACTGGAAGATACAGCGAGAGTTGCAGGCACTGAAGAAGGCAAAAGAAATAGAAAGATTGTGGCATGTTCATGACGGAGCTTTGTAGAGTCAAAAGGGCTTTTTTCTGAGCTGCTCACAGAGATGTGTAGACTTCACTAAATGCAAATTGACAGCCAGCAAGTGTTGTGTGGTACTGGAGCCTGTTGGATGTTACAGAATTAGAAGACTTGCAGTAACTGGGGGAAATGTAAACTTTTGGAGCACTGGTGGTGTTCAAGGACCACCAGTACATGAGGAGGTGCAGAGAATGGGAGCATTCCAAATAGTCGGATTATAGGGTCTGGAAGTCCTGAGATGGATACGGAGGATGAAAAGTGCCAATTTAATACGACAAACATTGCAATTATAGAGATGTAGGAAGGAAACATCTGCTGTCATTGATTGCAGTTATATGGAGAGCTACAGAAGCTGAAGGGGTTACAAATTTTTAAAGGGAGAGATTTCAGGTGATCAGAAGTCTAAACAAGAATAAAGAAATTTTAGAGATGAAAAGTGCCAATTTAATACGACAAACATTGCAATTATAGAGATTTAGGAAGGAAACATCTGCTGTCATTGATTGCAGTTATATGGAGAGCTACAGAAGCTGAAGGGGTTACAATTTTTAAAGGGAGAGATTTCAGGTGATCAGAAGTCTAAACAAGAATAAAGAAATTTTAGAGATCCTTAGAACAGATGGGTATGAAGGAGGTAAGATATTGTGAGGAACTATAAGTTGGGGAGGATGTCAGATATAAAAGGTGGAGCTGCATTCTCTGTGTGCAGTTATAGACGAGAGATTGTTCTGTAGCACCTGCTGTAGGGTACACAGATAACAACAGTTCCAACGGCTGGTGCAGGGGCTCAGGAAGGCAGCTCACCACCACCTTCTCCAGTGAGTTACTGATGGGAAGGTAATGGTGATACTCTGCTGTTTACAGCCAGACAGAAAAATAAATCCAGCAGTGCAATGAAATTTCCCTGTCACAACAACATGCTTAGCATGGATAGAGGATTTGTCTGATTGCCACAAGGCAGAGAGTGTGAACAAAGGGGTATTTTTCACGATGGGAACTGATGATGAGGGGAGCGCCGCAGGGGTCAGTGTTGGGACTACACTCTGCACGTTATTCATTCAGAGTCTGGACAAAGGATGTGAAGGGGTACGAGAAATGGGTCTCCAAGAAAGATCCCATGGATGCAATTCTTGCCATATAAGGAGCAGGTGAAGTCTCTGGGTCTGCACTTGATGAAGTTTCGAGCCGCGCACAGAATCTCATTCAGACTGACAGAATACTGAGGGTCTAGATGGAGTGGACGGGGGCAAGATGTTTCTATGAGCAGGAGAGACTAGGGGCCAAGGGCACAGCTTCAGAGTGAAGGGACCACCCATTGGAATAGAGACTTGGAGGAATGTATTCAGCCAGAGGGTGATGGATCAGTGGAACTCACTGCCTCATGGGGCTGTGGATGCTAAGTGACTCAGTGTATCTAACTCCGAGATAGCTAGGTTCTTGATAAATAAGGAGATCAAGTGTTACAGGGAGTAAGTGAGAGAATGAGCTTGAGAAACAATTCAGCCATAATCAAATAGTGAAATAGACCCGATGGACCGAATGGCCTAATTATGCTCCTGTACATGATGGTCTTATGGACTGCGCTTTTTCTATAGGTCTCTAACTGTACATTTATAATTTCTGGCATATTGTTTACCATACATTCCAGCACCTTCCTGATTACTGTTGTCACCTCTTGGTTTCAGATCAACTGCAGAAAGCTACATCACAGAGTAACGTGGGAATCGTTGTGTATAAATCTTAGAAAAGTGGCATACAGGGCCAGCAGGACATAGAGAAGGCAAATGGAATGCTGGCATTGATTCCAAATGGAATGGAGAATAAAAATAGGGAAGGCTTGTTACAACTAAAGAGAACTCCAATCAACTCACACTGAGAATACTGTGAACAGGTTAGGTTCCCTACCTGGAGGGAAAATGTCCTTGCATTGGAGGCAGCCCAGAGAAGGTTGAACAGGCTGATCTTCAAAATGGAGGGATATTGATGAGAAGAGGTGGAGAAGGTTGCAGTCGTTAAATTTTAGAAAATGAGGCAAATTTATTGATACAACAAAAAAAATTGTGTTCTTACAGATTCGGTACTGAGACATTGTTTCCCTGAGCAAGGATCTGTAAGAGGAGATAAAGGGGAGTACAGACACCAGAGATGCTAACAGAGAAAAGCTGGGCTGTAGAGACTGGAGGATATTACAGAGTTCGGGTGGTTTGCGATCACTGTTGGTGGTTAGAGATCAGATAGGTTGTCGGGCTGAAAGATGTCATGGAGAGGTACAGGGAAATCATTCCAGAAGGAGTTACATTGATAGGGAGAATATAGGTTCTAGAGATTACACAGATAGGGGTGGCAGTTGGAGTTTCAGGAGATACTGAAATTGGGAGGGTTGTGGGGACTGGATATTACACAGATATGGGTGGTAATTGAATCTTCAGGATTTTATGGAGAGAGGGAGGATTGGAGGGACTGGAGATTACACAGATATGGATGGTAGTTGGAGCTGCAGGACTTACAGAAATGGGGACGGTTGTAGGGACTGGAGAGTACACAAGTAGGCATAATAGTTGGAGCTGCAGGAGTTTATCGAGATATCAGGATTGTTGTTGCTGGAGACGACATTAACATGGACAATAATTGGAGCTGCAGGAGTGAGTGAGATAGGGAGGGTTGAAGGGGCTGGAAGAGTTTACACAGCCAGGGAGAATTGTAGAGATTGGACGGGCCAGAGATGCTGATGGTTACAGGTCCGCAGGAGTTCACAGAACTAGTGAGGACTGTGAAAGCAGATTTGCAGCATTCCCATCAGTTACACAGAGATGTGCAGTGCTGTTCTGGAGGAGGTTACAGAAAACAACAGGGTTGCAGATACTGGAAGATATTACAAAAGACAGTGAGCTACAATATTTGAGGAGGTTACAGCGACAGGATGGGTTGAGGAGTTGGAGGCTGCTGCAGGTGTTAAACCTCCTGCAAAGGATCAATAGCCTTACATCGATCAGGGGGATTTGAAAATCTGGAGATAAAGAATTGCAGCGATTGAAGAATATCACAGAGATAGGGAGTAATACATGAGTTAGAGGAGTTATAAAGGGATGATCTGGAGGCAATGGAGTAATGGAAGATACAGGGTGATCTGAAGGGACTACAGGTGATCAAAAGGACAGTGAGGCTTCTCAGTGTAGGACTGGGGCAGTTTACGCAGACAGGGAGTATTTCATGGAATGTTGCTATTTACAGAGATTAAGAGAGTTGTATAGAATTGAGGAATGAACAGAGGTATGGACGTTCATGAAGACCTTTATTGATGTGGGATGCTGAGGTTCTGGAAATTAAATGGACCGGCAAGCTGGACAATCTGTCAGATCTTACAGAGACAGAAATAGCAATAGAGCCTGGAGACACTAATACAGATAGGGAACATTGCAGACACTGGAGGAGGTTTCTGCTTTAGGGATGGTTATAGGGGAGTGTAACGTTTACACAGATAGGGGTGTAAGAGCGGGAGAAGATTATGAAGATGAATAGATTGGTGGGGAGACTGGAGGAGCTTACATTGACAGGACGGGAGGATGTTACATAGATAGTAAGTCTTGTAGAAACTGATTAGGAGATTCACAAGCATTGGAGTTGGTTCCACAGTTCGGGGCGTTGTATGGGCCTGAGAGGATTAGGCAGATCTGGAGGATTGTAGAATGTTCACATTTTCAGAGTGTCTCAGACTGGAAAAGGTTACACAGTTAAGGAGGGATGTTGGAGCTCTGGGAGTTCACAGAGACTCAGAGGTTTGAAGGGTTTGAGGCTGTTTATGGATAGAGGGAAACATTTAGGGACAGTAATATGAACGCAGAGGGAGATATTAGATTAGACTCCCTAAAGCGTGGGAACAGGTACTTGTGCCCAACAAGTCCACACTGACCCTTCAAACAGTAACCCACCCAGACCCACTTCTCCCTGACAATGCACCTAACACTATGGGCAACTTAGAATGGCCAATCCACCTGTCCTGCACATCTGTGGACTGTGAGAGGAAAGCGGAGTACCCGGAGGAAACCCACGCAGACACAGGGAGAATGTGCAAACTTCACACAGTCACCCAACGCTGGAATAGAAACAGGGTCCTGGCACTGTGTGGCACCATTGCTCACCACTGATCCCCCGTGCTGCCCCAAATTGCAGAATTACACAAGAGAGAGTGTTTGAGGTGCTGGTAAGGCTGCAGGGAGTGGAGGAGCAAATAGAGATGTGGAGTACTGATGTGGCTTGAAAAGGGTCTGGAGGTGTTTATATAGATATGAAGGTCAGTAGGGATGGGAGAAGGTTACTGAGGTCGTGTGGTGCTATAGGCCAGGAGGCAGAAGTGTTATAGCGCCTGCAGAAGGTTACAATGATATCATGTTCTCCTGGGGCATGAGGAAGGTCCACAGGTGGGTATTTTGGTACAGACTGGAGGGTTTTACAGAGTTGGGAGCACTGTAAGTATTGTGCAAGACTACAGAAATAGGGATTATTGCACTGAGTGCAGGATGTGATTAATACGATTGGGCATGTTATTGACACTGGAGCAATTTACACACAAGGAGAGTCGTCAGCATTGGATTAGGTTTGAAATATACAGCGGGAATATGGGAGGGGTGGAGGTGACAGAAATAGGAACATTTATGGGAATTACAAGCATTCAAGACACTGCTGCAAATAAGTTGGACGGAAAGGCATGTCTCCTTGCTGTATGACTCTATCACACGACAAGAGACAGTGTGAGAGGTGGAATATAGAACAGAAAGATCCCAGGTTTCAATGCCAACTTCTTAGGGGGAGGCCTGTTTCCCCTCTGTTGTACTGATCCTCACTAAGTCAACACAAGCCTGGATTGATAACTGTCAACTTCCTATATTGACACAGGAAGGCTCAGGACAGCAGAGATGAAAGTTAACAAGAGGTGGGGATTGAACCTGGGACCATCATGCTCTGTGTTCGTGCTTCAACACTGTATCTGTGTCATGACTTCTGGACCAAATTTCGATCCCTTAAATACACACTGCTCTGTTCACTGAGTGATCTTACCGATCTGCAGAGTTTACTGAAGGCTCCAGGTCTCACTCTCCTTCTCTCGGGCTGACCGATTTTCTTCAATGTCGTGATGGACGAAACAGGAATTGGGAATTCTGCTGAGTCAGAAATATCCTGATTACCTACAGGCGACAGAGGAATAGACAGAATGGGAAATTCAACTGACGCAGTGAGGGTTACACATGGAGAATAGCACTGAGTCCCACAGAGATCTGGAAAATCCCAGTTTCCATCCCTGGCCTGCGCTGCTGTGTGTCTCTGGAGTGGACAATGCTATTGGCTCAGGAACTGGAGTAGCTGCAAAATTTGCAGTCACCAGCATCAAGTAAACCCTCACAGTGAGGGATACCACGTGGAGAGATACTGAGTGATACCACCAGAGTTCAGGAAGGCATCACAATCAAACCACGGTCAGGAAAAAGGTGCACTGGGATCAGTACTCAGGGATGAGGGAGCAATCATTGGCCAGGCAATGGCCTCGCGTTACTCTCACTCGACCGTTCATCCAGAATTTAACGCCAGTAGCAGGAATATCCATCTGACTACTTAATACACTTTAAGTAAGGAAATCTGTTATAGGCTGCCGGTCTGGCCTACATATAAACCCAGACCCAGAGCAATGTGTTTGAATCTCAAATGCCCTCTGAAATGGTCTGGCAAGCCACTCAGCTCTAAGAATGTTCAGGGTGAGCATGCGATGCTGGCCAGCCAGAGACAGCAACATCCCATGAGTGCATCAAAACCAATCCTGCTGGCAGCGGTGTCCTGCCCAATCATGTCGGTAGGTTTATGGACAGGGTTTTAAACTGACACAGAGGATGCAGGGACAGGGTTCAGGTGAAATCAGCTTTCAAAATCCAAAGAGAAAATGTGAAGCTTCGGAACAGCATGGGGATGTGGCTGAAGACAAGCAGAAAGGAACAGGAAGGGACAGAGTTGAACTAAAACTGTACATCAGCGAATAGGATTGTGACAGGACATTGGGGGAAAATGTAAACTATTATGTTGTTGTTTTTGTGGAATGGACAAAGTATCTCCAATAAGGTGACTTGTGACACTGAGAAAAATGAGATTGAGTCAGCAGCCAGACATGATTACATGGTGAACAAAAGGTGGAACAATTAATATTCAACAGTAAACAACCTTACAGATATCAGGCAGAATGGAAAAGCAAGATGGGAACCCTGACACGAATGGATAACAAAGGTATTACAGAGAAAGCACTTGGCCTCAGATTATGCAGCTGAATCAGCCTGAATGCAAGTTCTGGGTGCTACGTGTCAAAAACAAAAGCAAGAGAACAGTTTTTAAGCTGCCTAGCAGTATTTCGTTGCTCACCCCTGCATTAAACAGGAATTAATTGCACTTCGTTACAAAGGTGGTGTGGTGATTTTGGGAGAGTTCAATGCTTGTATAATCTGGGACAGACACATTGGCAAGAGTGATATTATCGTGGATCCTCCTTGAATGTTTTAGTCAGTGTTACATGGAATAAAATATTGTGCAACTGGATAGGGATCCTGATGAAGGGCTTTTGTCCGAAACGTTGATTTCGAAGCTACTTGGATGCTGTCTGAACTGCTGTGCGCTTCCAGCACCACTTATCCAGAATGTAACTATCTCAGATCGACCATTGTGTGATGAAGCTGAGTGAATGAGTAATATCACACCGAGATCCTCCAAGAAATTATACCGGAATTCAAAGAGATTATGACATTTTAAAGTGACCACAAAGCACAGCGGAGCATCAGTAACAAAGCCAATTACATAATTTTGAGAGAGAACTGACCAAGGTAAACAGGGGAAACAGACTGAAATGGCAGGCTGTAAATGAACAGTGGAAAACATTAAGAGCCAGAGAGTCCTAGAGACGTACAGCACATAACTGGACCATTCGGTCCAACTCATCCATGCCACCCAGATAGACTATCCTAATCTCGTTCCATCTGCCAGCACTTGACACATATCCCACTAATCTCTTTTTATTCGTATACTAATACAGATGCCTTTTGAATGCTGCAATTGTACCAGCCTCCAACACTTCCTCTGGCAGTACATTCCCGACATAACCACACTCTGCGTGAAAACGTTGCCCATTAGATCCCTTTTAAATCTTTCATCTCTCACCCTAAACCTATGCCCTCTAGCCCTGGTCTCCACCATCCCATGGAGAAGATCTTGTCTGTTTATCCTATTGATGCCCCTCATGATTTTATATACCTCAAGAATGTCACCCCTCAGCCTCTGACGCTCCAGGGAAAACAGTCCCAGTAGTTTCAGCCTCTCCTGATAGCTCAAATCGTCTAACCCTGGCAACATCCTTGTAAATCTTTTCTGAACACTTTCAAGTTTCACAACATCTTTCCAATAGTAAAAATACCAGAATTGCACGCAATATTCCAAAAGTGGCCTAACCAGTGTCCTGCACAGCTGCAACATGATCTCCAAACTCCTGTAATCATGATCTGACCAATAAAAGAAAGCAAACCAAACACCTGCTTCACTATCCGCTGACCTGCGACTCTACTTTCAAGGAGCTATCAACTCGAAGATCTCTTTGTTCATCAACACTCCATAGAACCTTCCCATTTAGTGTATAAGTCCTGCTCAGATTTGCTTTCCCAAAAGGCAGCACCTCGCATTTATCTAAATTAAACTCGATCTATCACTCCTCAGCCCATTTGCCCATCTGATCAAGATCCCGTTGTAATCTGAGGTAACCTTCTTCACTGTCCACTATATCTCAAATTTTGGTGCAATCTGCAAACTTATTAACTGCACCTACTACGTTCATGTCCAATCATTTATATAATGACGAAAAGTAGTGGACCCAGCCCCGATCCTTGTGGCACACCATTGGCCTCCAGTGTGAATAGCAACCATCCGCCACCACCCTCTGTCTTCTACTTTTGAATCAGTTCTCTAGCCAAACGGTTAGTTCTTCCTGTATTCCATGAGATCTAACCTTGCTAACCAATCTCCCATGAGGAACCATTTCAAGCACCTCACTGATGTCCATACAGATCACATTCAATGATCATCCCTCATCAATTCTTTTTGTTACTTCTTCAAAAAACGCAATCAATTTCTTGAGACATGATTTCCCACACACAAAGCCATGCTGACTATCCCTTCTCACTCCTTGCCTTTCCAAATACATGCAAATCCTACTTCGCAAGATTCCCTTCAACAATTTACCCACTATTGATGTCAGGCTCAATGGTCTATAGTTCCATAGCTTTCCCTTACCACCTTCCTTAAATGGTGGCACCACATTCGCCAACCTCCAAACTTCAAGCAGCTCACCTGTAATGATCGATTATACAAATTTCTCAGCAAGGCGCCCATCAATCACTTCCCTAGCTTCCCACAGAGTTCCAAGGTACGCCCGATCAGTTCCTGGGGATCTATCCACTTTTATGTGTTTCAAGACATCCACCACCACCTCCTCTTTAATATGGACATTTTCAAGTTGTCACCATCCATTTCCCCACATTCTATACTTTCCATTTCCTTTGCCACTGCAAACATGATGCAAAACACTAGGTTAGTATCGCCCCCATCTCCTCCGGCTGGATACAAAGGCTGCCTTGCTGATCTTTGAGGGGCCGTATTTTCTACCTCCTTACCCTCTTGTCCTTTATGTATTTATAAAAACCCTTTGGATTCTCCTCTACCGTATTTGTCAAAGCAAACTCATGTCACCCTTTTACCTTCCTGATTACCTTCTTAATTACACTCCTCCTGCCTTTATCGTCTGAGGATTCTCTTGATTTCTCGTGTCTATACCTGACAAATTTATCCTTCTTTTTCTTAACCAAAAACTTAGTTCTCTCGTCATCCAGTATTCCCTACAACCACGAGCATTTCCTTCCCCCCTAATAGGAATCCTGTATACTGTCTCTGGAAAGCCGTAATCTCATTTTTGAAGGCTTCCCATCTTCCAATAATAAAGGTTTCATTCGCCCAATCCCCATTTCCTGCATCTCACGAAATTGCCATTTGAAAATAATGAAAAAACAAAGCACATTCTAAATGAAGGCTTTGATGAGGTGAGCTCTGGTTAGTCCTGTAGATCTGGAGGTCACCAGATGCACGGAGAGTGCTTTCTACCAGAGCAGCACCAGGTCAGTATCAGGCACACAGACAGAATGGGCAAATAGATTCACATCTGAACTCACATCTCCCAGCATGGCAATCTGAAGCTGTGCACAACTATTCTGGTAAACATCTGCAAACTTCAGTAATCTAGATCAGGCCAATTGTCTAATCAAAAATAAATCAGTCATTCAGACTAAAATATCTTTCAGGTTCCACAACCCATTCCCGTCCCATCCTGCAGGTTCTATGAATCCCGCTCCCTCTAACCTGCTTCAGCATCCCTATCTCCTCCTACATTTTTACAACCCTCCAGGTTCTTCAGCCCTTCCTACCTCGCAACATGACCCGGAATCTAAAACTCTTCCTTCCCCTGCAATGTTCCCCAGAAGGGTACTAGAGGATGGTGGAGGTTAGAGTTAGGGAGGGATACCAGGATTGGAGGATTAACAGTTATTAGTAATATTGAAGTGGCCAATATTGGCTTCGGCAATTTTGAGGGTTCACGCCAATAAAGGAGGTTACAGAACTAAGGAGGATTGTAGGGACAGGAAGACGTTTCACAGTTTATGGGTTTTGTGGGGACTGGAGGAAGGTACCAAAACAGGGAGGGTTTAAGATTGAAGGTGTCTGCTGATAACCTCTACTGGGTTAAAGGCAAGATTCTTGGTGGTGTGGAGTAACAGAAGAATCTTGGGCTCCACGTCCATAGATCCTTCAAATAAGCAAGCCGTGTTGAAAGGGGTGGTAAGAAGGCGTGCGATGTCTTAGCTTTCATTTGCAAGGGGATTGAGTTTAAGACCTGTGACGTGAGGCTGCAGCTCCATATAGCCCTGGTTAGTCCACTGTTGGAATATTGTGTTATGTGCTATTTGTTTCATTATAGGAAAGATTTTGAAGCTTTGAAGAGGTCGCAGAAGAGATTTATCAGGAGGTTTTCTGGATTGGAGGGTAGGTCTAATGAAGAAATGTTGGGGAAGCCAGGGCTTTTCTCATTGGAATGATAAAGGATGAGAGCTGACTAGATGGAGATGTACGAGATGATGAGAGACAGACAGAGTGGATAACCCAAGAATGTTCCCATTGTGAACATGGCTATAACGATGGGGCATAGTTTTAATGTAATTGGAGGAAGGTTTATGGGCGATGTCAGAGGTAGGTACTTTACACAGTGAGTGGTGAGTATGTGGAATGCACTGCCAGCGTTGGTGATACAGACAGTTGCATTAGGGACATTTAATTAACTTTTGGATATGCACATGGATGAGAGTAAAATTAATTTCTCGAAATGGAGACCTGTGCCATGTGGTGTTCCACGAGGATCCATGCTGGGTCCACTGTTGTTTGTGTTATACATGAATGATTTGGAGGAAGGTATCGGTTACCTGATTACCAAGTTTGGAGATGACACTAAGATTGGTGGAGTAGCAGATAGTGAAGAGGACTGGCAGAGAATAAAGCAGTGCAGAGATCGATTTGGAGAGATGGGCAGAGAAATGGCAGATGGGGAGTTCAATTCAGCCAAATGCGAGGTGATGCATTTCAGAAGATCCAATGCAAGAGGAAACTAAATGGAAAAGTCATGGGGGAATCTGGCGTACAGAGAGATCTGGGTATTCAGTTTCCTTGAAGTTGACAATGCAGTTCAAAAAAGCGATTAAGGCGGCAGACGGCATGCTTTCCTTCACTGGATGGGATATTGAGTAAAAGAGTAGGCAGGTCATGTTACAGTTGTATTGGACTTTGTTTCGACAACATTTGGAATATTACATGCAGTTCTGATCACCACATTACCAAAAGGATGTGGATGCTTTGGAGAGGGTGCAGAGGATGTTCACCAGGATGTTGTCTGGAATGGAAGGGGCTAGCTTTGAAGAAAGTTTGAATAGATTCGGATTATTTTGACTAGAAAGACAAAGGTTGACTGGGGACCTGATTGAGGTCTACAAAATCATGGGATGTACACACAAGGTGGATAGCATGAAGCTTTCTTTCCCCCAGAGTGCAGTGAATGGAACAGATGACAGACATAAAGTGGATTGTATAGACTGGAGGACCAAACAGAGATATGGATCGTAGTCGTAACTGAAGATTTTTCTGGATATTGGAATATTTACTTCTGCAGATTATTTGGACATGGAGGGTGTGGGATCTGACAGATTTTCCAGAAGGGCAGTAATTTTGGTTGGAGACAGTTTCACAGATAAGAGAGCATTATTAACCTCCTCCAGTCAATAAAGGGTAAGTTAAAATCTCCAACGAGTACTACTCTATTATTTCTATAGGTACCTGCAATCTCTCTACACATCTAACTCTTTAGTACCCGCTGGTTATTTGGGGTCTAGAACACCATCCCAGCAGACTGACCATCCCCTTTCTGTTTCTAATTTTTCACCGTATGACGTCAGATGATCACGCCGAAAGAGTATCCTCTCTAATCACAGTTGTTATATCCTCCCTTATCAAAAGTGCAGCTCCCCCTCCTCACTTACTTGCCCCTCTGTCCCGCCTGTAGCTTCTGTATACTGGAACACTGAGCTGCCAGTCCAGCCCTTCTCTCATCCATGTTTCAGTTATGGCTATAAAATCCCAGTCACCAGAGTCAATCCATGATCTGAGCTCGTATGCCTTCCCTGTCAGGCCTCGTGCATTGAAATGAATGCCCTTTAAACCAGAAGTCTTTTCCCTTCCTTGACTGTGCCCCGGGATATTCTGGATAGGAAAAATTGCTCTTGATGGCTGATGCATTTTTCCCTTGACTGGTCGATGGTACCTCTCTTATTCAGAGTCCAAACCCCCTGTCAAAATAGTTTAAATCCTCCCTGCATAACACTGGCAAATCTCCCTGCAGTCCAGAGGTTTTAACAATTGATTGTTGAGGGTATTCGCAGGTAAAGGGACGTCAGGCAGGTGGGAAGCTTTCAAAAGAGAGATAAAATTAGAGTTCAGGATCAGCATATTCCTGTTAGTCTGAAGGACAATGCCGATCACAAGTAGGAAACACTGGATGACTTGGGGTTATTAAGGCTCCGGTCAAGAAAAGGGGACACGTGTCACATTTAGCCAGCTGGATTAAGGGAACCCATTGAGGAACATTGCGGGTGGAGTAATTCACTTAAAAGGGAAATCAGGAGGGCACAAAGGGGACCACAGAAACCTCTGGCAGATCAGGCTGAGGAAAACCCAAAGAGAGTCTACAAGTACATTAACAACAGAAGATTAACTAGGGGCAGAATATGGATAAATATGGCCATTCAAGTGTAGAATCACAGGAGCTGGGCGAGATCGTAAACGACCATTTCACGTCAGAACGTACTGTGGACAATGACTAGCAAACAAAGGGAAACAAACAGTGATGGCTTGTAAAGAGTCACCATTACAGAAGAGGTCTTCGAACTCAAAGGTAGAGAAAGCCCTAGGTCCTAAACAAGTGTATCCCAGAATATTGTGACAAAGTAGTGGCAGGGGATTGAGCAGGGATATTTGTATCATTGTCTTTCGCATTTCCACTAGGTGTAGATGGCTGAGGGGTGACCTAATAAAGGTTTAGAAAACCATGAGGGGTACAGGTAAGTTGATTAGCCAACGTCTTTACCCCAGGGTAGTGGAGTCCATAACTAGATGGGATTGAACTGCAGAAGGAGAAGGTGTAACCAATTCTGGGAAGTGTAGAAAAACAGTCCCCTGGGCAAGAATGGAGTCATCATTGGACTCTGGAAAGCCAGGAAGGAAAATGCCAAGCCTTTGGCTTTGATCGTTAAGACATAATTGTGTACAGGAATAGTGCCAGAAGAATGGAGGACAGCAAATATTGCCCCCTTGCCCAAGATGGGGAATAGAGACAACCCTGGGTAATTAAAGACCTGGAGCCTTCCTTCGACTCTGGGTAAAGTGTTGGAAACGCTTGTAAAAGGTAGCATTTACAATCAGCTGGAGATGAATAAGTTGATTAGGGATAGTCAGCATGGTTTTCTGAAGGGTCGGTCATGCCTCACAAACCATATTGACTTTTTGAGATGGTGACCAAAGAGGTGGATGAGTGTAAAGCAATTGGTGTGTATATAGATTTCAGTAAGGCGTTTTATTCAGGTTCCCCACGGTAGGCTATTGCCGACAATACAAAGGCATGGGATTGAGGGTGATTTCGTTGTTAGGATTGGATTGTAAAGCAATTGGTGTGTATATAGATTTCAGTAAGGCGTTTTATTCAGGTTCCCCGCGGTAGGCCATTGCCGACAATACAAAGGCATGGGATTGAGGGTGATTTCGCTGTTAGGATTGGAGAATTGGCTCGCTGAAAGAAAGCAGAGGGTTGTTGTTGAAATGAAATACTCATGCTAGAGTTCATTTACTATTTGAAACTGCCAGGATCTGTTTTGGAACCATTATTGTTTGTCATTTATATAAATGACTTGGGTGAGGTCGGTAGAGTTGTGGATAGTGACTAAGGATGTTGTAGGTTACAGAGAAGCATAGATAAGCTGCAGAACTGGGCTTTGATTTTGCAAATGGAGTTTAATGTGGAAAAGTGTGAGGTGAATCACTTTGGAAGTAACAGAAACATAGAGTACTGGGCTAATGGTAAGATTCTTGGTAGTGCAGATGAACAGAGACATCTCTTTGTCCATGTACATAGATCCTTGAAAGTTGCCAGCCAGGTTGATAGGGTTGTTGGGAAGGCATTCGGCGTGTGAGTTTTTATTGGTACAATCTTCAGGTTTCGGAACCATGAGATAGTGCTGCAGCTGTACAAAGCGCTGCTGCGTCCACATTTGGAGTGTTGCCTCTGGGTTAGGTCACCGTATTAGAGAACAGATGTGAAAGATTTGGAAATGGTTCAGAGGAGATTTACTAGGATTTTACCAAGTCTGGAGGGAAGGTCTTATGAGGAAGGCTGGGTGACTTGAATCTGTTTTTGTTCAGGAAAAGACGTTTGAGATCAATTAATTGAGACATATTAGTTGGTCAGAGGGTTAGATAGGTTGGACAGTGACAGCCTTTTACCTCAGATGGCCATGCCCAGCACGTCGGGTGATAGCTTTAAATTGAGGAAGATATTAATATTAATATTAATTAATAGGTATAGGGCAAGTGCCAGAGATAGTTTCTTTACTCAGAATAGGAGGGCCATGGAATTCATTGCCTGCAATAATAGTAGCCTCGCCAACTTTAAGCACATTTAAACGGTCATTGGATAGGCTTAAGGATGAGAATGGAATAGAGAAGGCTAGATGGGCTGCACATTGGTTCCGCAGGTTGGCGCAACATCGAGAGCCGAAGGGCCTGTACCGCGCTTCTATGTTCTGTCTTCTAGAAGGCATAAGTGTGAGATGGGAGAGAAAAAAACAGAAATGGAATTGGAGGAGATGATTTTTCACACAGAGGATGGTGCAGGTATGGAATGAGCTTCCGGGGGAAGTGGTAGAAAAAAGTAAAATAATAACATGTAAATGACATTTGGGCAGGTACAGAGAGAAGGTTTGAAGGGACTTGTGTCATATGCAGGGAAACGTGACTCATTCAGGGACTCTGATCAGCATGGGCTAGTTGGATCGAAAGAACCGATTCCATGCTGCATGACACTGTTCCAGGTACTGGAGGAGGAGACTATCGAGATAAGGCATGTTCTCGACACTGAAGCAAGTTACAGCGATTGGGATGGTAGTCTGGAATGCAGTATATTTCAAATTGCTGTCTATCAGGAAGGGAGGAGGTTACCAGAAATGGAACTCTTCTTGTAGTTACAAATTATTGAAGACATTGGTCCACAAGACATGCCACAGATACAGTGTTGCAGAGTAGTGAGTCTCAGTACAACAGAACTTACAGTAGGGGTGGGGATTGAGCATGGGGTGTGTCTGTACTGTGCTCCCCCTCCAACACTGTATCTGTGTCATGTCTTGTTAGCCGATGTTTGGAGCCCTCTTATTGCTCTCTGCTCTGTTCATTGTGAGTGATCTTACCTCACTGCAGGATTTATTGAAAGACCCAGATCTCCCTGCCCTTTGTCTCTCTGGCTGACCAACCATCTTCAGTGTGGCGATGGATGAGACACCCAGCAGCTGGGAAGTCCACTCAGTCAGGAAATACCTGAGGACCTACAGGAGATGGAGGAATAGACAGAATGGGAAATTACACTGACGCAGTGAGGGTTACACATGGAGAATGGATCTGAGTCCCACAGAGATCTGGAAAATACCAGTCTCCATCCCTGGCCTGTGCTGCTGTGTCTCTCTGGAGTGGATAATTTTGTTGGCTCAGGATCTGGAGTAGCTGCACGCGTGAGAGGCATTGACAGAGGCAGCAATTCGACCCACACAGTGAGGGATATCACATGGAGAGATACTGAGTGATATCACCAGAGTGCAGGAAGGTGTGAGGATCAAAACGTTGTAAAGGAAGAATGGGTTTAGCTTCATGGTGCACTGGTATAACTTGTCAGGGATGAGTAACCTGTGAGCAGGTGAAGTGATGGCCGAGCGGTATTATTGTATCCAAAACCTTGGCCAATGTTCTGGGGAGTCAGGTTTGAATCCCACCATCTGAAATGGTGCAACCTTAAATCAATAACTTTTAAAAATTGCAATTAACATTCCATGAGTAAGCATGAAACCATTGCTGATGTCTAAAATAACCTTTGTTCATCAAAAAGACACTTGTTCTTCAGAGAAGGACATCTGCCCATCCTCACGTGGTGTACACGACATACCCACAGCAAAGTATTTGGCTCTCAATTGTCCTCTGAAATGGACAAGCAAGCTACTCAGCTCAAGGGCAGCTAGGGTTGAGCAACAAATGCTGACCAGCCGGATACACCCACGATTAAATAAAAATAATCCCATTGCACTGGGCCTCAAGGGAACCATATGTATCCAGAGAGATAGGTTTCCCTGTGTCCCATGCATCCGTAATTTCTGAATGGTTAGAGGTAATGAGGTGCAGTATGAATAGATGGAGGAATGCTGTGGGGACTGCAGAACGTTACAGTGATATCACGTCCTGCAGAGGCTGGAGGGTAGGTTGGTAAGGGTTGGATGTGCTGGACAAGATGACACACAATGATTTTTGAAGCGTTTTGGGGATAGTGGACATAACACTAAGTTTCAAAGTCATTTTGGAAAGAGATAAGGATAGTGCAAATGTGAAGACGCCAAATTGGGAGAACGATCATGATACAGCACCTGGCAAACACAGACTGGGAGGAACTATTTGCAGTTGGGCTCATATTCGGAAAAAGGAAGTATGTTAAAGTGGCACAGTGAGAATTCAGGGCCGGTGTCGTCCCCGATGAGTGAATGTCAAAGGCAGTAACTCCAGCGAATACTGATCAAACGATATCGTGAGCTGGATAAAGAACGTACACTGCGATGAAAATAGGCGAAGCCCTTCAAATGTATAAAAGGTGCAAGGGGGTCCTTCAAATTGACGGTCAAAGAATGAACATGAAATATCCTTGGCAGATACTTTTAAGGAAAGGCCACAAGGTATTTTGTCAGTATAGTTAGAGGGTTGCACCTGTTAGAAACCAAAGGAACAATTTGTACATGGAGCCAGACGAAGTAGGTGAGGTCTTCAATGAATGCCTCCCGTCCTTATTCACACAGGAGAAAGGCATTGTAGCCAGGGATTTCAGTTGAGGATGGTGAGGTTCTCGAACATGTGTCGATCAATAAGGAAGGGTTATTAAATGCTTTCACAAGCATAAAGGTGGCTAAACCCCCAGTGTCCAATGAAATGTATCCTAGGCTGCTATGGGAAGTAAGGGAGGAAATTGCTGGGGCCCTGGTGGATAAATTTATACTTTGCTGGTCACAGATGAAGTGATGAATGACTGGAGGATCACTAATGTGGTTCCTCTGTTCAATAAGAGCAACAGGAGTAGGCCAGATAATTACAGAGCAGAGAGTCTGACAGCAGGAGGAGGGAAATTATTGGAAAATATTCTGAGGATGAATCAAAACGTGCAAACGCAAGGGTCAACTCGGCTGCGTCATTACGGATTTGGTAGAGGAAGATACCGCCTCAGAATTCAGTTGCGTTTTTCGATTTGGTCTCTCAAAATATTGCGGAGCGCAGTGCAGATGATGTGGTTTACATGAACCTGAATAAGGCCTTCTACAAGGTCCCACGTGGAAGGCTGGTCCAAAAGGGAAGAGCCCATGGGATTCAAGGCAAATTGGTAAATTGGATACAAAATTGGGGGATGAACTTCTTCGTGTTTGAAATTCTTTCACCAGCGGGTGTACCACAGGGCTATGTGCAGGGACCATTGCTGATTATTCTGTGGAATAATAACTCGGATGTGAAAGCAGAAGGTATCATTAGTCGGTTTGCAGATGACATGAAAGGTGACGGTGTTGTTCACAGTGAGGGGGGATAGTCTCTAGATACAGTCTAATGACGATCAGATGATGATCTGAGAAGAGTTTAGTTCTGAACAATGTAAGGTCATACCCTGTGGGAGTTTTGATAAGCGAAGGACAGACATAATGAATCCTCGATCCTTGCCGAGTACTGAGTAACAAAGGGATCTTAGTAGATATGTGCCTAGATCCCTGAAGGTGTCAACACAGGGAGATAGGGTGGGAAAGGCACATGAACTGGGAGCGGGAGGGGGGCCCATACCCTGGTGAGGCGAATTGCTTGAGAGGATATAAATTAACCTGTCAGGGTGTTGGACCTTAAACAGCCGTAAGGCCAGAAAGAAGATTGAGGACAGTGCACAAGTTAAAGAGAGAGAACATTCAACAGACAAGGCAGGCAAGAACATCGCAGGGAATGTGGAGAAACTGATGATTAAACTGCATGTATTTCAATGAAAGAGGCCTGATAGATTAACTCAGGGCATGGATGGGAACATGGGACTGGGATAGTATAGCTATTGCAGAAATAAGCTGAGGGAGGGGCAGGACTGGCTACTCAATGTTTCAAGGTAGAGATGCTACAGGAAGCATCGAAGGGGAGGAAAGAGAGGACGCGTGGTCGTGGGTGTTAGAGAGGATATTCCTGTGGGATCGCCCAGCAAAGCTATTCTAGTGGAACTGAGAAATAAGAATGGGTCATCACTTTCATACGATTTTCCTATGAACTCCGAATAATCCGTGGCTGATTGAGGAACAAATATGTCGGGAGATCACAAATATCAACCAAAATATTAGGGCTGTTATGGTTGGGGTTTTTAAACTTTCCAAACATAGACAGGGACTGCCAGTGTTCAGCGTTTGCAAGGGAGGAATTTGGTAATTGCATTCCAGAAAACTCCCAATCAATATGTAAATGTCCTGACTAGTGAAAGGGGCAAATACTGACCTACTCTTGGGATACAAAGTAGGGAAAGGGACTAAGGTGTTAGACAATAGACAATAGATGCAGGTGTAGGCCATTCAGCCCTTCGAGCCTGCACCGCCATTCAATATAATCATGGCTGATCATTCCCAATCAGTATCCTGTTCCTGCCTTATCTCCATAACCCTTGATTCCACTATCTTTGAGAGCTCTATCCAACTCCTTCTTAAATGAATCCAATGAGTGGGCCTCTACTGCCCCCTGTGGCAGAGCATTCCACACAGCCACCACTCTCTGGGTGAAGAAGTTTCTCCTGAGCTCTGTCCGAAATGGTCTACCCCGTAATTTTAAGCTGTGTCCTCTGGTTCGGCACTCACCCATCAGTGGAAATATGTTTCCTACTGCCAGAGTGTCCAATCCTTTCATAATCTTATACGTCTCAATCAGATCCCCTCTCAGTCTTCGAAACTCAAGGGTATACAAGCCCAGTCGCTCCAGTCTTTCGGCGTAAGGAAATCCTGCCATTCCAGGAATTGACCTCGTGAACCTACGCTGCACTCCCTCAACAGCCAGAATGTCTTTGCTCAAATTTGGAGACCAGAACTGCACAGAGTACTCCAGGTGTGGTCTCACCAGGGCCCTGTACAGCTGCAGAAGCACCTCTTTGCTTCTATACTCAATTCCTCTTGTTATGAAGGCCAGCATGATGTTAGCCTTCTTCACTACCTGCTGTACCTGCATGCTTGCCTTCATTGACTGGTGTGCAAGAACACCCAGATCTCTCTGTACTGCCCCTTTACATAAATTGATTCCATTGAGGTAGTAGTCTGCCTTCCTGTTCGTGCTACCAAAGTGGATAACCATACATTTATCCACATTAAACTGCATCTGCCATGCGTCTGCCCACTCCCTAACTTGTCCAGGTCACCCTGAATCTCTTAACATCCTCATCACTTTTCACCCTGCCACCCAGCTTTGTATCATCAGCAAATTTGCTAACGTTATTGCTGATACCATCTTCTATATCATTAACATATATTGTAAAAAGCTGTGGCCCCAGCACGGATCCTTGCGGTCACTGGCTGCCATTCCGAAATGGAGCCGTTTATCACTACCCTTTGTTTCCTATTAGCCAACCAATTCTCAATCCAATCTAGTACTTTGCCCCCAATACCATGCACCCTAAGTTTACTCACTAACCTCCTGTGTGGGACTTTATCAAAAGCTTTCTGAAAGTCCAGATACACTACATCTACTGGATTTCCCTCGTCCAACTTCAGAGTTACATACTCAAAAAAATTCAAGAAGATTAGTCAAGCATGATTTCCCATTCAAAGATCCATGCTGACTCTGTCCTATCCTGTTACTACTATCCAGAAGTGCAGTAATTTCATCCTTTATAATAGACTCCAGCATCTTTCCACCACTGAGGTCAGACTAACTGATCTATAATT
>NW_025215282.1:35904-42143 GCF_004010195.1 Chiloscyllium plagiosum
CTAATAATCTGTATACCACAGACATTAGACTGACAGTTCTGTAATTCAAAAGATTGTCCCTATTCCCTTTCCTGAAGAAGGGAATAACATTTTTCTGCCTCCAACCATCTGGTATGACTCCAGTAGACAGTAAGGGTGCAAAAGTCATCGCCAACGGTGCAACAATCTCTTCCCTCGCTTCTTGTAGTAACTTTGGACATATCCCTTCGGGTGCAGCAGGTTTATCTATTCTTATGTTTTACAAAATTCTCAGCACATGCTCCTTCTTAACATCTACCTGGAAACATGTATCAGTCATTTTCATCGTTGAATACTCGAGGTAATGTAGCATGGCTGAGTCACCTAACCTGCACATCTTTGTGCTGTCGGTGGAAAGCGGAGCACCGGGAGGAAACACACACAGACGATGGGAGAACATGCAAATTCCACATACAGTCGCCGGGGACTGGAATTAAAATCAGGTCCCTGGTGCTATGAGGCAGCAGTGTTAACCACTGAGACACCGTGCTGCCCCATGTAACCCTCTAGAGATCTATTTGATTCTTGCTTCCTCAACCATAAGTCAGCTTCCTTCTTCCTCTTCACTAGACGTTCTACACCCCTTAGAAACTTGTCAAATGCTTTGCTGAAGTCCATTTGGACAATATTGACTTATCTGCCTTCATCCAGCTCTTGGCAACCTCCTCATTCCTGATGAAGTGATCCGGCCAGAAATGTCGATTTTCCTGCTCCTCAGGTGCTGCCTGACCTGCTGTGATTTTCCAGCAACAACCTCTCAAGTCTGATCTCCAGCATCTACAGACATCACTGGCTCCTCCAACAACTCCCCCATCACTGGGCTGTAATCCCCTGGCTTTTCTCTGCAGCCTGAAGTGATGGAACAACATTAGCCGCCCTCCAGTCTTCCGACACTTTACTGTGTCTGTTGATAATATAAATACCTCTGTTAGGGACACTGCAATCTCTTCCCTAGCTTCCCACAATGTTCTAGGATCAACCTTTACTTATTGTACGACTCCAGCACTTTATCTTTTCCGTTGAGCATTCTTTCCAAGACATCACTATTTGTTTCTCCAAATTCCTGAGCTTCCGTGTCTTTCTCCACAAGGGGGCACAGCTTTAAATTAAGGGGTGGTAGGCATAGGACAGATGTTAGGGGTAGGTTCTTTACTCAGCGAGTCGTGAGTTCATGGAATGCCCTGCCAGGAGCAGTGGTGGACTCTCCCTCTTTATGGGCATATAAGCGGGCTTGGATAGGCATATGGAGGATAGTGGGCTAGTGTAGGTTAGGTGGATCGGCGCAACATCGAGGGCCAAAGGGCCTGTACTGCGCTGTATTCTTCTATGTTGTATGATTGCGTTTCCCTCTGTTTCTCTCCCTGACCATGATTAAGAGCTCTGCAGCGTCAGAGATACCAGCCCTATGTAGTTTCAGACCAAATGAATTTGTGCACCTTGCGTTATTATTCACTTCCCGATGTGTGGCGCTCCATGTTGGTAAGGGCGTATGAGCAGCTTTGAGAAACATATTTGAAATACTGAACAGGTCTGGCAGCATCTGTGGAGTGAAAGCTGATTTAATTTTCAGGGCCTGTGATTGTTCTTGAAAGTTCACAGTATCTGTAACAAATTGTGTTTTTGGTTCAGATTTCCTGTATCTAATGATCTTTGCAATATTGAAAATGTGTTCTGTGACTTTTCATTTTTGAAGAAACTCAGTGGATCTGGCCACATCTGCAGAGACAGAGAAACAATGTTAATGTTTCAAGTACAGTGTAACATTTCTTCATAAGTACTGAAGAAATACTGAAACTGAGGTCTGACCAGAGCTGTAGAAAGCCTTAGAATCCCCACCTTTATACTCTAGTCCTCTCGAGATGAATGGCAACTTCGTATTAGCCTATTAACTACTGACTCAACTGGCAAGTTTCCCTTCGGCGAATCCTGGACTTGGAATCACAAGTCCCTTTGCACTTCAGATTTCTGAATTTCTATCCCATTTAGCAAATAGTCCATGTCAGTATTCTTCATACCAAAGTGCATGACCTCACACTCTCCCACATTATATTTCATCTGACACTCATTTTCCCACTCTCCAAAACTGTCGAAATCTTTCTGCAGTCTCACTGCTACCTCAATACAACCTGCCCCTCCACCTATTTTGCATCATCTGAAAACGTAGCCAGAATGCCCTCAGTTCTGCCATCCAGACCATTAATCAATAAAGTGAAATGTTGTGGTCCCAGCACTGACTCTTGCGCAACAATACTAGTCACCGGCTGCCATCCTGAGAAGGACCATTTTATCCTCACTCTGCCGACTCCGAGATAGCCAGCCTTTTTTGTTAATACCTGACCGCTAACACCATGGGTCCTTAATTTATTCTGCAGTGTCCTGTGCAAAACCTTATCACAGGTCTACTGGAAGTCCACATCGATAACTCCCATTGGCTTTCCTTGATCTAACCTACTTGTTACCTCCTCAAAGAATTCTCATTATCTTGAGAACAAGGTAGATTATCGAAATGGGGAGGAATCAGAAGGTCAGTGTCATTCCTACAGACAGAGTGGAAATGTTCCTCAAAGCAGTTTTTGTTTTGTCCGCTAATTTAAAGGAGACTGCGTTTTGAGCAGCAAAGACAGGAGACTGGATTGAAAGCGTACAAGCGAAATGCTGCTCCACCTAGAAGGGCCTTGGTCAGTGAGGAGGGAAGAGGTGAATGAGCAAGTGTTGCAGCTTCTGCAATCACATGTAAAGGTGTTATGGGAGAGTGGGGAAGTGTTAGGGGTGATGGAGGGTGTCACAGAGGGGATTGTCCCTATGAAATGCTGACAGTGGACGGGAAGGGAAGATGTGTTTAATGGTGGTGTCATGCTGGAGGTGTTGGAATTGGCGCAGGATGATTCGGTGAATGTGAATTCTAGTGCAGTAGGAGTGAGGACAATGGGAGATCTATAATTGTTCTGGGAAGGAGGGGACATAGTGAGGGCAGAAGTGAGGGAAATGGGACAGTCACAGCTGAAGGCTCAGTCCACCCGTGTTAGCGGATTCCTCAGTTGAGAGAAAAGGTGATCACGCAGGAATCTTTCTACTGGAATGTGGCATCATACAACAGAAATCACAAAGCCAGAGAAACTGGGAGGATGGAGTCACCCTCAGCTGATGATGTGTTCAGCCACATCCACAGGATCCCCCTGAATGATTGAAAAGAGACAGGTATTTCAATTGCTGATTTATGCCTTATATCTAGTATAAAACGTAATGTGAAAATTGACCCAGGTGAAGATCAGTAGATATGTGGTGTAGAAATGTAAGCACATATTTCATAATGCTCAGCAATGATTGACTCTGGTCAGAAAGAAGATGATATGAAGATGTGACGATAAACCAACCATGATGTACAAACGCTGTGAAGGCTACTAATCAATCGCAAACTATAGAACTCAGATTCGGGAACACTAGCTTTGGAATGCGTATGTTTGGAACCAGAAGCAGATTGAATAAAGCAAGATACAAAGAATAATAAACTGGCAAGAAATATAAAAAAGAATCTAACCACAAGAGCTTTTCCATTTCGATTTAAAAAACGTTCGTGTGTGTGTGAGACCCTTGAAAGAAAGGCAGGAAAGTATATGTGGAACACCTGGAGGATGTGATTGGGGAACTGGTTTCAGAGAGCAGGCAGAGAATTTAAAACAGTATTTTACATCGTTCCTCACAGGGGAATCACAAAGAGTTTCAATAATTTAACCAAAATTGTAGTCAGGTGAAATTTCTTGCAATGTCTCTAACAAAACGAAAACGACTTTTCTCAAACAGATATGATCAATTGTAAACAGGTCATCCGCTGGTTCTAATACAAGTGATTACAGAGTGACTGTTGGCACTGTGTGAAATTTTCCATAAATTTCCGGATTACAGGAGTGTTCCAGCGAAACTGGAGACCCTCCAATGTGGTGCCTATCTTCAAGAAGAGCGTGAGTCTTCAAGAGTTTAGATGCTCCCTTTGTCTGAATTTTGGAGTATATTTGAGAGGCTTCATGGCCTCATGACGCACTTTCATTCTGAGTGATTTAAAAAGTAAAACTCTGCTCGTTCCCCTGATGTGTCACACACTGGAGGACGAACATTTTCCTGAACTTGGGAAATATTTGGAACATTGTACAAACGAATTCATTCAGATAATTCTAGAAACAGCACTCAACAGGCCATTTTATAACAATGTGGGGGTATTACATAGGTGAGAGAGGGAGAATTTGCTGCATGTAGTATTGAGAGTGATGGAGCCTCATTCTGGAGAAGGAGCTGTAACAGATATAAAGTGAGTGTGAGGGAGCAGAAAGAATACGGTGAGCCTTATCTTGACAGAGCAGGGAAGGTTATTGATGCTTGTCCTGTATTACTGAACATTTCTTCAGACTGCAGATATTGCACTGAGCTGGGTGGTGAGCTCAGACCATCCTCGGTTGGTCTGATGGTGTGGTCCTCTCTGTGAAGAGAATGGCCCTCCTCTGTACTAGCCCATCCATCAGGGCCTTCGTGACCCTGTCTACAAACCGTGGTGCAATTTCCACTTATCTGCCATTCTCAGGGTAAACTGTGCTGGACAACACCAAGCAGAGAAAGATTAACTGTGTGCCCATTGACCCTTTAAAGATTGCACCAGGGAATCACTGAATATCCAAGGGCATCCGGGCAATGGCGAGTAGCTGCAGTCATGATGAGTGGGAGAATCGGGCTGGTATTGAATGTGGGGTGGGTAGTTAATGTGGTGAGTTCGATAAGATAACCAGGAAACTAGCTCGGCCTCGTGCATACAATCCCTCTGTCACACTCAATGAAAATTGAACTGACCCAAATTATTGTTAGATTCAGCCCAATGAGTCCAAGACTCTACTGACCCTGCTCCCAGTTAAAAAGCTGCTGAACAAATGCTCATCCAAAACGCTCCATCATCTTAACTCTCCATCATCTTATCAATATCCTGTTAACCATTCATTTCTGGAAACAGTGGTCTTTTTTGCAAGATGATTTCATTTCACAATATTTAAACCTACGATCAGATCCTTCTCTGAAATTGTCTTTCAGTCTCCCCGACTTTTTTAACCAATCTCCTCACATTTGGTGGTATTTCAACTGATTCATGGCCTCTCACTGGCAGTGATTTTCACACCCACAGCACCCCCTTGTCAAGGCACAGTGTAAATGGACGGGAGCTGCACAGCCTGTCACTTCCAGCATGAGCCGCCCGCAAGTCTCCCCACGCTGGGCAGTGACCGAACACAGTGTTACTCAGCAATGCGGTGGTTGTTGTACACAGCTGTACATGCTGGGAAGACAACTGCTCCAGATTAACTGAAAACTTCACTGCTATTCACTGCACAGCTCCCCATGCTGGACAGATACCCAGTCTGTGTTTACACATCAATGCACTTGTGTGTTCTGCACAGCGCTCTGTGCTGAACAGATTATTTAGCCTAGGTTTACAGATCAGTGCACCGTTGGACAGAAATGGAATGGACTGGTGAGCCCTGAAGAGTGTTCGATCCTGGACGGATTGCTGAGCGGTACACTAGCCTGGTTTTCGCAGTGCTTCCTGATGAATAGGTATCTCATCTAGGCTTATATGTGTCCGGGCTTGATCTGTGAGGCAGAGTGAGTATCCGACATAACTCCTTACATAACTATCATTCCTCCAGCTCGGCCCATTCCTCTGTTTAACCCCGTATTTCTGCAACATGTTGTCCATTAAGTAATTACCCAATAAAACCTGAATCTCTGTCGCTCTTGTTATGGACCAAAGCAATCCCCTCAAAATACATACATCCCCTCCGACTGAACGTGCTTTTTGTTATATTTTAAAGGTAAATGAAGGTGCTGTGTTTCAGATACGATTCGCTTGGTCAAAATATTCAACATTAAGCAAAACACAATTTATTCAAACACTGCTGACAAAATACAACCAAAGGAAGTGAGACTTGGAACATATTAATTCTGGTTAAAAACTGAACAGAATAATAGGCTATTTAACTACAAACAGTAACTGCTCCAATATGGTAACATCCTATAAGCACACACTTGTCAAAAAAACACGTTCAGGAAACAGATTTTCTGACATGCCATTCTCTACTCCAGGAGGAAAAAACATCAGAAGATAATTCCGAGAGAAATCTCAGAGAGAGAGTGTAGAAGCCAGGAGAGATTTACCGCCTTCCAGCTCTGCTGTGACCCCAGCAATA
>NW_025215282.1:43459-48122 GCF_004010195.1 Chiloscyllium plagiosum
TCCAAGTTCCTGAGCTTCCGTGTCTTTCTCCACAGTAAATTCTGACAACACTATTTTGTTTAATATCTCACCCATCTCCTCTGGTTCCACACATTGGTGACTTCATTGATCTTTAACGTGCCCTCTTCTCTACCAGGTTACTCTTTAGCCCTTCTTGAAACTTGTGCAAAGGCTTCTGAAAACTCATATAATCCATAACCTCCGGACCACCACACATCTCCGACACCCTTATCTACTCTGCCATTTATATTCACACCAACAAATAAAATCCAACAGGCTCAATAACAAATTCTCTTGTATATAATGTGTTTCTAAGGGTCCAGTTATTGTTTATTGACATAACCTTTCTAACACATTTCAGCTCCCGACTTACTGTCAGGCTCACACAATTTGGTTTCAGACTGACAGCAGAAAGGGTTGTGGGAGTTCTTGCTTATCGAGATGAAAAAGGTAGCTTACAGGGTCATCAGGTAATAGAGAAGGCAAATCAAATACTGGCACTTATTTCAAAGGGAATGACGTCTGAAAAGAGGGAGATCTAGGGTAAGATACAATCAGACCACACCTAGAATATTAAGAACAGTCTGAGTGCGCTAAGGAACAACATTGTCACATTGGATCCAGGCCAGAGAAGGGTCACTCGGCTGATCCTGTGAATGGAGGGATTTTCTAATGTGAAGAGGTGGATTACACTGAGGTTGAACCCATTGCCATTCAGAAAACATGAGAGAGAGGTTGAATGAAACATTCAAGATTCTGGTGGGCTTTGACAGGTTAGATGCTGGGAAGTTAGAAAACAGAGCAGTAGAGCACAGTAATAGGCCCTTCGGCCCACCATGGCTGTGCTGTCCATGATGCTATTCTAAACTAGTCCCATCTACCTGCACATGGTCCAGATCCCTCTATTCTCTGCCTGTTCATATTTCTGTCTAAATGGCACTTCAATGCTTTGCTCATATTTCTGCTTCTCCGACCTCCTTCAGTAACTTCCACTCTCTACGTTAGAAAAACGTGCCTCACACATCTCGTTTAAACTTCCTCTTTCTAAGCTTAAATCTATGCGCTCTAATATTTGAAACGTACACATTGGAAAAGAGATTCCGACTATCCACATGATCTGCCCCGTCCTAATTTTATTTTCCCCTCCTGGTCGCCTGTCAGTTTCTGATATTCTTACAAAACAATCAAACTTTGTTAAATTTCCTCTTATACCTAACACTCCCTTCAAAAGACTAACACGGGAAACTTGCTGATAAACCCCTTTTGCACCGTCTCCAAAGCCTCCACATCCTTCCTATTGTGTGGAGATGAGAACTGCACACAGTACTCCAAGTGTGGCCAAACAAACGTTTTATACGATTACAACATCAGATGCAAACCACTATACCCAACCTTGTGACCGATGAAGGTCAGTTTTCCATTTGCTTTCCTTCCCATCTGAAACACTTCTGTTGCCATTTTCAGGGAGTTACTGACTAACACCAAGATCTGTCTGAAAATCAATGTCCCGCAGGATGTTAACTTTCTTCTTGAATGTGACATGACCTCAGACTTGTCCAACTTAAACTCTATTTGCCATTTCTCTGCAAATCTTTCCAACTGATCTGTAACATCCTGCAACCTTGGATCTCCTTGCTCATTAACCCCAACTCCATCAATTTTCATGTCATCTGCAATAATCCTCTCTGCTACTTCCTTTCGTTTCAGTGGTGTGAGAATCTGTAACCAGAAAGCATAATTTCCCAGCAAGTGCTCATCCATTTAAGATGGAGATGAGGAGGAATGTCTTCATTCAGAGGGTAGTGAGTCTGTGGGAATTCCTGACTGCAGTGGCCAGTCGAGGCTGGGTCATTAAGAATATTTACAGCAGAGATGGTCAGGTTTTAATTAATCCGGGAAACAAGGGTTTTGTGGAAATGGCAAGTAAATAGAGTAGAGAATCATCAGATAAACCATAATCTGACTGAAGGGCAGAGCATACTCAAAGGGCCAAATTCCCTAATTCCGCTCCTCCACCTCATGGTCGGAACTCAAACTCAATTTGTCCTGCATAACATTATGATGCTCGACTCACAAAACACCTTTAGAATGGGATTACTAGATATTTATTATTACATAGTATTTGATCTACAAAAGACAATTTTGTTGATGGATCCTTGATGTAATGTTATAGAAAAACATCTCGTATACAATCCAGGATTCCATCCATTTCAGCCCTGATACTCATTAGTTATCCAGTCGTGATGGAGACTACTGTCACACACATTTACTCTACTGCCCTTGCTACAAGTACATTCAGTATCCTGACTGTAACCATATTGGCATTACCATTTTTGGTTGGTTCCTATAAAAGAATTCCTGCTAAGGCTGCTGCTGCTTGCTTATTCTCAGCTCCACTCAGATAAGACTCCAAATTTTGATCTTCACTTCCACATGAATGTCTTATTACTGCGTTCACCTCATCCTTCCATCACAACTTGTTGGCTTTTTGCCTAGCTTGCTTCGATCCCACAAAACCCTTCAGTATTCACTTCCCTGCAATGGGCATCTGCAGCTACATCTCCTGAATGATAGTTCGATCATATCTGTTCACTGTCATTCCATCTCCTTTATAGTGAATGCAGGGAGTCATTCCTCAGTAGTGGGGGGTTGAACAGATGGATAGAGGTTACAGAGGTTCGAGGATGTTCGAGTTAAACAGAATTACATCTGGTCAAGAACGTCAGTGGGACAAAGGGGTTTGTGGACTGGAGGAATTCACAGAGAGAGAGGGAGCTGGGTTAGATTCTGGAGATAGGGATAGGGATTGAGATAGGTTAGAGGCAGGCAGACTGATAGGCACAGACAGAGGGTCTTAGAGGCACAGTCATAGAGTCATAGAGATGTACAGAATGGAAACAGACCCTTCAGTCCAAACAGAGACCCCAACCCAATCTCGTCCGACCTGCCAGCACCTGGCCATATCCTTCCAAACGCCTCCAATTCATAATACCTATTCAAATGCCTCTTAAATGTTGCAACTGTACCAGCCTCCACCACTTCCTTTGGCAACTCATTCCATACACGTAACACCCTCTTTGTGAAGAAGTTGCCCTTAGGTCTCTTTTATATCTTTCCCCTTTCACCCTAAAACTCTGCTCTCTAGTTCTGGACTCCCACACCCCAGGGAAAAGACTTTGTCTATGTACCCTGTCCATGCCCCTCATAATTTTGTAAACATCTATAAGATCACCCCTCAGCCTCCGACGCTCCAAAAAAAACAGCCCTATCCTGTTCAGCCTGTCCCTATAGCTCAAATGCTCCAACCCTGGAAACATCCTTGTAAATCTTTTCTGAACCTTTCAAGTTTCACAACATTTTTCCGATAGGAAGGAGACCAGAATGGCACGCAATATTCCAACAGTGGACTTACCAATGTCCTGTACACAACATGACCTCCCAAACTTTGTACTCAATATCTGACTAATAAAGGAAAGCATACCAAACGCCTTCTTCACTATCCTATCTACCTGCGACTCCACTTTCAAGGTGCAATGAACCTGCACTCCAAGGTCTCTTTGTTCAGCAACTCTCCCTAGGATATTACCATTAAGTGTGTAAGTCCTGCAAACATTTGCTTTCCAAAATGCAGCACCTCGCATTTATCTGAATTAAACTCCATCTGTCACTTCTCAGTCCATTGGCCCATCTGGTCAAGATCCTGTTTTAATCTGAGGTAACCTTCTTCACCATCCACTACATCTCCAATTTTGGTATTATCTACAAACTTACTAACTGTACTTCTGATGCTTGCATCCAAATCATTTATGTAAATGACTTGTGTGTTCTGCACAGCGCTCTGTGCTGAACAGATTATTTAGCCTAGGTTTACAGATCAGTGCACTGTTGGACAGAAATGGAATGGACTGGTGAGCCCTGGAGAGTGTTCGATCCTGGACGGATTGCTGAGCGGTACACTAGCCTGGTTTTCGCAGTGCTTCCTGATGAATAGATATCTCATCTTGGCTTATATGTGTCCGGGCTTGATCTGTGAGGCAGAGTGAGTATCCGACATAACTCCTTACATAACTATCATTCCTCCAGCTCGGCCCATTCCGCTGTTTAACCCCATATTTCTGCAACATGTTGTCCATTAAGTAATTACCCAATAAAACCTGAATCTCTGTCGCTCTTGTTATGGACCAAAGCAATCCCCTCAAAATACATACATCCCCTCCGACCGAACGTGCTTTTTGTTATATTTTAAAGGTAAATGAAGGTGCTGTGTTTCAGATACGATTCGCTTGGTCAAAATATTCAACATTAAGCAAAACACAATTTATTCAAACACTGCTGACAAAATACAACAAAAGGAAGTGAGACTTGGAACATATTAATTCTGGTTAAAAACTGAACTGAATAATAGGCTATTTAACTACAAACAGTAACTGCTCCAATATGGTAACATCCTATAAGCACACACTTGTCAAAAAAACACGTTCAGGAAACAGATTTTCTGACATGCCATTCTCTACTCCAGGAGGAAAAAACATCAGAAGATAATTCCGAGAGAAATCTCAGAGAGAGAGTGTAGAAGCCAGGAGAGATTTACTGCCTTCCAGCTCTGCTGTGACCCCAGCAATAACTGGCGAAAGGTAAAACTAAGAATCCTGTTTCTAGGAGA
>NW_025215282.1:49820-56878 GCF_004010195.1 Chiloscyllium plagiosum
GAATGTTGGAGAATTTCAGCAGGTATGGCATTCTGTCGGAAGAAACACAGATAGCATTTCGAGTTCAGTGACCTTATCAAAACTGAATGCAACTGAGAAATAACATTATTTATATCAGGAATGGTTGGAACGGTGAGTGGGAGGTCTGTGTTGACTGGATGGAGAAATGTCCAGCAAGAGAGAGAGAGAAAGGAAAAGCAAGCAAAATGAATGCTGATGAAAGACTAGAAGGAAAATAGAATGGGAAGTCATTCTAACATTTCCCTTTTTCCAATATTCCTGAATATCTCACTCATTTCGGGATGTCCCTGCTTGAAATGAGTTATGTTCCCTCTGACTCTTTTCTCTGAATGTGGTGATCAACTCCATCAGCAATACTGGCGCTGGCGTTATAGTTGCCGAGATGCAGAGAAAAGTAATATTACATTGTCAACTGCTTCTTTAGACAGAGGAACTGTTACTGCGGGACTCAGCAGTGATGCAACAGCTTTCTCAGCCAGGAAGAGAAACTGAGGGAAGGGAGCCATTTTCAACACTGAATGTGGGGAACTGACTTGATGCTGTCATTAGAAAGTCAGTGGAATTTCTGTGGATGGTGTTCTCAGGGTTGTGTTGTCAGCTGCTGGGTTCATTCAGGGAGACCCGAGGGTCTGGTGACCCCACTATGGCCACTGCATTTACAGAGAGTCTTGGTCCATGGTACACAAATGGAGCCGAGGCTAGACAGAAGGCAAGCTCTTGTAAGCAGGGTGGAGTAGGACATTGCACTTTCCAGGATTTCCAGGAACATTTTCCTAAGCTGGACCCATTCATGTGTCAAGTGTGAAACCAGCTTGTTTCAAAATTGAGGTGGTCACTGAGCTGTGTCCCCTCCTTCAGTATAACCTGTACCTTCACACCAGGGACTGGAGTGTGCTGACACTCACCATGAAGTGAACTGTTTCTGGAATTTTCCAGGCAGGAGTGGGTAATATATCCACCATCTGTGAAGTGCAGTCCTCCGATCTATTTACGAACTGACAGAAGCATCTGCCTGCTGAGAGGAATACATTGGTTCCATCTCCACCGGGGAACGTACAGAAACTAACTTCCAGAAATACTAGGAAACAGCGGGACTGATAAAAATGAGCAACTGCTGGAAATTAAAATTTTAAAAGTGTATCCTTTGGAAAATCTAATTTAATTAAAGTTTCATAAGTTGCTGCATCTGATGACCTACATTCCAAATGTTTTACAGGTGGTAACAGAGGTACGGAAACAATTACTGCCTATTCTTCAAAGCTGCTTCGATTCTGGAAAGTATCCTGCAGGCTTCAAAGCAGCTATTGTAAATCTAAACATTCAAAACAGGACGGAGAGGGAAAAAAGAAAACTAAATAGCTGGATGTCAGCTGTGAGTAAATCATTGTAACCTTTCATTCCAATGTAGCAACTAAACACTTGGAGATCAATGATCTGATGTGGTAGATTCGGCCGCGATTCAGGAAAGGGAAATGATCTTTGATAAACCTGCTGGAGTTTGTGAAGATTGTCCGCTGTGACATCGACAATTGAGAACCAATGGGAGTTGAGTATTTAGATTTTCAGCAGATGTTTAATATGGTTGAATAAAGGTGAATGGGGAATGTTAGAGACCATGGGTAGGTGGTTTGGAATATATACCATATGTATATATATATATAAATGGTGAGACGTTGGCGAGTGGTTTTCTTGAAAAGGACCTAGATGACCTTGGTCATAAGTCACTAACAGAATTCTTACGTGGCAGGAATTAAATGATATGCGACTTTTCATACAAATTGATTGAAGTATCAGAGTTACTATATCTTTCCCAATTGTGGTGTTTTGTTGAAGGGAGTATTTCATGCATTGTGTACAGATTTGGACTACTTTATAACTAATGAATTCATTGTCATCGAGACAGTGCAAAGGAGTTTCACCCGACTAAACCCTGGCATGATGGTACCACGAGGAGAGAGTGCAGTAACTGTGTGTTTAATCTGCAATGTTGTGAAAGAGTAACGAAGTTGAAATTTGATGGTTATGGATGTACACTTATTTATGTACTATGAATAATTTAGCCACGTAGATCAATTTGGCGAAGTTGATCTGTTCAGTTCCTGCTCCATTTGTTTGTGATGTTAGAGCATCTCTCAGACGTTCCTGTCCCTGTGTTAGTGAGTTGAGAAGTTGAATGACCTCTTCGTCTTCCCCTGTAAGTGACTCCATGTGTGAAATAGTCTCTTTCGGATTCCTGTGTAAGTAACGTGTGGAGTGAGCAGATTCCTTCTCTTCCCGTGTAATTGGCAGGAGGTACTAAATGCGCTATCATACGTCTTGTCCAAAGGTTTGAGGGGCTGAATGACTTCCTCATCTTCTAGTGAACCCAGACTGAGGTGCTGATTGAGCAGCACCTTTTATTGTCGAAATATGCAGTGTCTAGCAGTGCTGTTGCGTGAATGTTACCCAGACTTATACAGTACAATCTTGAATGGTGTCTAGTTCTTGTTGCACATGGACATTGACTACTTGTTCTGAACATTATGTAAACTTCATTGAATATCTACACTTCTGTTCATTTGGACTCAAAGGGCTGAATAGCCTTCTTCCACACTGTATGGATTTGATGATGATAACCTGGAGCTTCCTAGGCTGAGGAAGCTACCCTAAAGATCTCCTGCAGATGTGTGTGTGTGTATATATATGTGCGACTATGTATGTTGAATGTGTTCTCAGTTTAGATGGTGCTTTGACTTACTTCCCTCCCTTTGTCCCTAGTAAACTGAATCCCTGATGATTTTCACCCTCCATTTCCACCTGTACAGTGGTGTGAAGAGATAAGCAGAGACTGACTGCAACAGAATGTACAGAAATGAAAGGACCCTTCCTCAAAGCTCGTGTCAGGGGGATATTATAACACTTTAAACTGTCAGACTCGCCCCACGCTGATACACACAGACGCACTCTAATACAGAGATACAGAGACATTCACTAATACATGGAACTAATACAGACATGGTGTGTCTGTCAGTATTTCCCTCGCTCCATGACAACATTGTTAATATTTCCCTCACTCTGTCTGGTGTGCATCAGCATTTCAGTCTGTCTTTAGTGATTGTGTTAGTATTGCACTTGCTCACACCAGTGGGTGAGTCAGCATTTTTGCGAGGATTGTGACTGCAGGACAATTTCAATGTTCGCAGATACCAACCTGGAAGAATTGTAAAGAGTGTGAAGGTGCTGCATGCAGTAGTGAGAGTAGTGATGCATGAGCCTTGTTCGGGGGTCGGTGTTATAACAGATATACAGTGAGTGTAAGGGAGCAGAGATAATACGGTGACCCCTATCCCTACAGATTGGGGAAGGTTATTGATGCTTGACCTGGATTGATGGACATTTCTTCAGAGCTCAGACCATGCTCGGTGTGTCTGGTGGTGAAGCCCCCTCTCGGAAGAGAAGGGTTACCCTCTGTACTAGCCCTATCCATCAGGACTTCTGTGCTTCTGTCGACAAAACGTGGTGCAATTGTCCCTTATCTGCCATGTGCCAGGCAAACTGTGCAGGGCAGCCCCAACCTGAGAAAGCTCAGCCATGTGCCCATTGGCCTTTAAAAGATGGCACCAATGCCAGGGATCACGGAATGTCCAGGGACATCCGGGCGATAGTGAGTCCCTCCAGCCATGATGAGTGGGAGAATCGGCTTGGCATTGAATGAGAGGGTCATCACGGGGTAGGTTCATAGTTAATGAGGTGAATTCGATAAGACATCACCAGGAACCTAAATCTGCTTGGTGCAGACAATCCCAATTTCACACTCAATGAAAACTGCACTGAGAAATAATACTGTTAGATTCAGCCCAACGAATCGAAGACTCGGCTGACCACACTAACAGATACAAAGCTTCAGCTGCTTGTCCAAAGCTCCTGATCACAGAGAAGGAGCTAAATGTGACATACTCTTGGGTAATAAGGTCGGGCAGGAGACCGAGTTTTCGGTGGGGAAAGCACGTTGGGACAAGTAATCATAATTCTCTTAGTTGTGAAATAGAAATAGACAAGGAATTACGATCCAAAAGGTGGATACCACTGGTTGGGCCTGCATTTATCCCCAATCACTTATTGCCTAGAGGGTAGTTAAGATTCAATCACATTGTTGACGGTCTGGAGTCACATGTAACACAGACCAGGTAAGAATGGTTGTTTGTTTCCTTCAAGGATATCAGTGAACCAGATGGGTTTTTCCAACATCCGAAATGGATTCATCAGCGGCATGATGATGGAAATTATTACTGGGCCCCTTGCTGAGATATTTGTATCGTCAATTGTCACAGGACAGGTGCTGGAAGATAGGAGGCCTGCTAAACTTGTTCAATTACTCACAACATTTAAGAAGGATGATTAGAAAAGTTTGGGGAGGCTGACGTCAGTCGTGGGCATGTAGTTGGAGAGGATTCTGAGGCACAAGTTTGCATGTATTTTGAAAGACAAGGACTGATAACGGATAGGCAATATGGCTCGAGGCGTGGAAAATTGTGTCTCACTAAATTGACTAAGTTTTTTGTAGAAGTGACTAAGAGGATTCACTGAGGCAGACAGGTGTACATTGTTGACATGGACTTCATGTTGACAACTTTCTACATGGTCGACCAGTTAACAAGGTTCGTTCACATGTCATGCAGGGAGAACTAGCCATGTGGATACAGAATTAGTTCCAAGGTACGAGACAGAGGGTGGTGGTGGTGGATTACTTTTCGAACAGAAGGGCTGTATTCAGTGGTGTGCTACAAGGATCGCTGCTGGGTCCACTGCTTTTCCTTATTTATAGAAATCATGTGGATGTGAACATAGCAGAGATTGTTGGTACGTTTGCAGATGACAGCAAAATTGATGGTGGAATGGCCAGCAAAGAAGGTTTACCTCAGAGTACAATGGGATCTTGATCAAATGGGCTGAATGGGTTAAAAAATAGCAGATGGTTTTTAATCGAGATAAATGTGAGATGCTGCATTTTGGAACTGCAAATCAGGGCAGGACAAATACACTTAATTGCGTGGTCCTGAGGGGTTTTTGTGAGCAAAGACACCTTGGAATGCGGGTTCATTATTCCTTGAAAGGAGAGTCGCAGGTATATAAGATAGCGAAAATGGTATTTGGTATGTTTGCCTTTATTGGTCAGTGGTTTGACTATGTGAATTGGGAGGTCACGTTGCTGCTGCCCAGCACATTATTTTAGCCACTTTTGGAGGACTGCATTTAATTGTCGTTTCCCTCCTATTGGAAAGATATTGTGAAACTTGAAGGGAGTCAGAACATATTTACAAGGATGTTGCCAGGATTTCAGCTATAGGAAAAGTGTGAGTAGGTTGGGGTGTTTTTTTTCCTGGAGCGACAGGGGCATGTAGAGGGTGAATAGTCAAGATATTTTCCCCAAAACTAGAGGGCATGGATTTCAGGTGAGAGGGGAACGATTTAAAAGTGACCTAAGGAACAACTCTTTCCACAGAGAATGGTGCATGTGTGGAATGAGCTGCCAGAGGTGGTGGTGGAGGCTATTATGATTACAACATTTAAAAGGCATTTGGATGGGTACATAAAGAGGAAGGGTTTACATCGATGTGGGCCAAATGCTGGCAAATCGTATTGGCTTATTTTGGGATATCTCATCAGCATGGACGAGTTGAACTGAAGGATCTGCTTCGTGCTGTACATCTCCGAGAATCGATGATTCGGTCTGACCTCCCACCAATATCATATTAATTAATCATTCCCGGAAATACCAGCCTATGTTACTAGATGCCATCGATATGTCTTCACTTCAGTATTCTGAAACTTGCAAAAGCATTCTTCCGTAATACTGACTCTAAGTCTCTGTCCACTGTCTATTTCCGAAATCCCTTGGTATTTAAGCTGTTGATATTTAAAACCTGACATCCAGTTTTAATTGTCCAAATTTATTGTGAGTAACTGTCCCATATCTTTCTCTGGCCAGATGTTTTGGTGACCCACTCTGGATGAGTCACGATGACTGTAGTTACAGCATCTGCGTCTACAACATGACCAACAAATAGAACAGAGACTGCAGAGAGGGGAATCTCTGTAAAATGGAATGAGGGAATCAAATCAGATCAGCAATGGTTTGGGAAAATGTTGGAGCAGGATTGAATGACTCGCTCATGCAACCTATTCAGATATTTCTGTTAGTGACAAGCCAATTCCTCTTCTCTCCCAGCGTCTCACAGTGGTGGGGAGTGAGTTACCTCCTCCTGTTCTTGGGGAACAGAAATCTGCAGCCTCACTTGCCCCCAGATATCCCCATGTCCCAGTCTGGAGCAATGACTGCCTCCTGTTCCTGTGCCCCATTCTCGAGCAGTTGAATGACACCCTCCTGTCCAGGTGTCCCAGTCTCAAGCAGTTGAATGACTTCCTCCTGTTCCTGTGTCCCAGTATCGAGCAGTTGAGTGACGGCCTCCTGTTCCTGTGTACCAGTATCGAACAGTTGAATGGCTGCCTCCTGTTCCTGTGTCCCTGTCTTGAGCAGTTGAATGACACCCTCCTGTCCCGGTGTCTCAGTCTTGAATAGTTGAATGGACTGCCTCATGTTCCTGTGTCCCAGTCTCGAGCAGTGAGTGACTGCCTCAAGTTCCTGTGTACCAGTCTAGCAGTTGAGTGACGGCCTCCTATCCCTGTGTCCCGGTCTCAAGGAGGAGAATAACTCCATCCTTTTCTTGTATCCTAGTCTCGAACATTTGAATGACTCCCTCCTGTCCTGTTGTCCCAATTTCGATCAATTGAATGACTGCCTCCTGTTCCTGTGTGCCAGTCTCTGTGACTGCCTCCTGTTTCTCCCTGTTCCTGAGCAGCACTTTCAATGCTCTAAATACTGTCTCAAAATTATGAAAGGATTCGATAGCAGGGCATTTCAAAGTAGGAGTAGCATTGCAGAAAGGTATCTAAACACTTTCCCATGCGACATTTTATGTAGGCGGTCTGTTATTTTATCCCTGACCCTATAGAAATACGGTGAAACCTATACAACCCAGCAGTGTTCCAGCTATACT
>NW_025215282.1:57383-59094 GCF_004010195.1 Chiloscyllium plagiosum
GTGCGACGGTATACTGTTCTTTTCATTTACTCTACTCTGTAAATATTCACTCTCCAAACCACTACGAACAACAGAGAGCTTGTTCATTCTTCCTCTCCCTCTTTCGTTCTGACGCTGTGCCTTGTGGATTGACCTACTCAGTTTCAGGTATGAATCAGGTATGTATCACTGCCGTTGCTATTTAAATATTGAAAGCTTGGAGTTCACTTGGAGAGAGAGAGAGAGAAAAGGTGCTGCATGCAGCAGCGAGAGTGGTGGAGCAGGAGCCTTGTTCGGTGGTCGGTGCTATAACAGATATGCAGTGAGTGTGAGGGAGCAGAGAGAATACGGTGAGCCTTATCCTGACAGAGCGAGGAAGGTTACTGATGATTGTTCTGTAATGCTGGACATTTCTTCAGACCGCACTGAGGTGGGTTGTGAGCTCAGACCAGGCTCGGTGGGTCTGGTGGTGTGATCCCTCTAGGAAGTGAATGGTCCCCTCCTCTACTTGCCCATCAACCAGAACATCCGTGCCCCTGCCAATAAACCGTGGTGGATTGACCCTTATCTGCCACGCTCGGGTTAATCTGTGCAGGGCAGCTCCAAACTGAGAAAGCTCAACCGTGTGTTCATTGGCCTTTTCAAGATGGCACCATCAAGGTGCATCTGGACGACTGTGAGTACCTCCAGCCATGATGGGTGGGAGAATCGGGATAGCATTGCATGATAGGGACACCATAGAGTGGGATGGATAGTCAATGAAGTGAATTTGATAAGATAGCGCCAGGAAACTACCTCAGCCTCGTGCAGACATTTCCTGTCACACTCAATAAAAATAACACTCAGATTAATATTTGTTAGATTCAGCCCAATGAGGCTCTCCTCACTCCGAGTTACTAAGCTGCAGAACAAATGCTCATCCAAAACTGTCCATCGTCTGAACTCACAGCAATATCCCATTCACTCATAATTCTCCATAATAGAGACCGGTGTTGCATGGTACTATCGAAATGGCTTCATTTCAGCATTCTGAAACCTGTGAACATGCCCTTCCATGACATTCTTTTTCTCAGTTTCCCCCTCTCTGTCTCAACTCCAAAACACACTTATTCACAGCCGTACTGCACAGTAACAGGCCATTCGGCGCAGTTGGTCCATGCCAACCAAAATGTCCATCCATACTCACCCCATTTCTCTGTCCTTGTTCTGTATCCCTCTAATGCTTTCCTTTCAAATGCTTTTTCAATGTTGTTATTGTACGCACCTCAATCACTTCCACTGGCAGATCAGTCCATATGCGTTCCACAGTCTGTCTCAAAAACGTTGACTCTCAGGTTCTTTTTTTTTTTATTTTTCTGCTCTACATTAACGGATGCTCTGTAGTCCTCGATTCCCCAACCCGAGTAAGAATTTGAAATATTCACCCCTATGCACGCCTAGCATGATTTGATAAGATCTGCACTTCTGTAAGACGCCCCCCCCCCCTTCCAACGCTGTAAAGAAATAGGTTCTAACTTATCCAACCTCTCCCTATAACGTCGACCATTTAGCCAGGAAACATCTTTGTAAATTTCTTCTCCAATCTTTCTAAATCAATAATATCCTTTCCAGAGCAAGGTGAACAAAAGTGAACACAATACTCTTACCGCAGCCTTGCCAACATCCTGTACAACTGCAACATAACGTCCGAACTTCTATACTCAATGCCCTGATGAAGGCCAGTGTGCCAACA
>NW_025215282.1:66315-74185 GCF_004010195.1 Chiloscyllium plagiosum
ACGCCTACCCACCCCAACCTCCACTCCCTATGGCGAATAAGAGAGATAGAGAGGTCCAGGTTTTGAATTGATTCTCAGCACATTAATACAGTGCAGTTGGTGTGTGATCCTGCACTGAATGTCATATTATCCACCACCCCGACAGCAGCCACAATACTTTCATTCTAAAACAGTCAACTATTTCCACCAGCTTCTGACCTTCATGAAGAGCATGAATCCATATTGTCAGAGATGCAAGGTGCCTTCTTAAGGTTTAGACCACAAGACTATAAGACATAGGAGCAGAAATTAGGTGAGTTTGCCGATCGAGTCTACTCCGCCATTCAATCATCTCTGATAAGTTTCTCAAACCCATTCTCCGACATTCTCCCCGTAACCCTTGATCCCCTAGAAAATCAAAAAACTATCTCCGTCTCAAATTTACTCAATGACCTGGCCCTACAGCCTTCTCTGGCAATAAATTGCAAAGATTCGCCATTCCCTGGTTAAAGAAGTCTCCCTTTATCAACGTTCTAAAAGGTGTTCTCTTTAAGCTAAGGCTGTGTCCTTGGGTCCTAGTCTCTCCTACCAATGGAAACATCTTATGAACATCCACTCTGTTCAGGTCATTCAGTATTCTGTATGTTTCAATTACATTTCCTCTCTTCCTTCTAAACTTTATCAAGTATAGACCCAAAGACTCAACCATTCCTCATACAATGAACTTTTCACTCTGATGACTATTCCCGTGAAAATCTTCTGAACACACTCCAGGGACAGTACAAACTTCCTGAGATATGGGGCTCAACAGTGCGCGCAATACTCCAAATGTAGACTGACCAAAACTGTTTACAGCCGGTTCTTATATTCAATTTCGCTCGTAATAAATGCCATCAATAATAACTGCAATTGCCCTCCTAGCTACCACCTCAACCTGTAAGCTTACCTTAAGAGAACCCTGCACTTGAACTCCCAAATCCCCATGCACTTCAGGTTTCTGAATTTTCTCCTCATTTAGGAAATAGGCTATGCCTCTATTCTTCATGCCAAAGAGCATGACCTCACACTTTCAGACGTTGGAATGCATCTGCCAACCTCTTTACCTGGCCAATCCCTTCTTCAGCCTCTCCGCCTCCTCTCTCCGACTGACCCTTTACATATCTTTGTTTCGTCTGCAAACTTAGCCAGAGTGCCCTCAGTTCCATCATCTAGATTGTTAACGTATAATTTAAAAAGTTCTGATACCAACACTGTGCCTTGCGGACCATCACTTGTCACCAGCTGCCATCCTGAGAAGGACAATTCTATCCCTACTCTCTGCTTTATGTCAGACAGACAAGCTTCTATTCATGCCACTACCTTGCCTCGAACACCACAGACCCTTATCATACTCAATAAACTCCTGTGTGACACCTTACCAAAGGCCTTCTTGATGTCCAGGTGGATAACATCCATTGGCTGTACTTGATCGAGCCTGCTCATTTCCTCTTCAAAGATTTCCAACAAATTTGTCAGGCATGACCTTCCCTTGATGGAACCATGCTGACTTTGCCCTATTTTACAAAACACTTCCAAGTATCCAGAAATCTCATCGTTCACAAGGGATTCCAGGATCTTACCCACGACAAAGGTTAAGCATTTTTTATGTCTTTTCTTCCTTACTCCCTAGGTAAAAACAGATGTCACGTTAGTGGGTTTCCAATGCTCTGGGATCGTTACTTTCTCGAGCGTTTCCTGAAAAATCACCATCATCGCCTCAACTAACTCATCAGCTATCTCCCTTATAACACAGGGATTTAATCCCTCTGGCTCAGGTTATTTAACCAACTTTAAGCCATTCAGCATTTTCCTAGCATGTTCTCCATGATGGTGGTCACCATACTCAGCTCTAGCCCCTCACTCTCCTGAATGTTTGAGATATTATTCGTGTCTTCCACCATGAAACTGATGCAAAGTAATTATTCAATTCCTCGGCCATTTTCTTGGTCCCCACTACTATCTCTCCAGTGTCATTTTCCAGCAATCCAACGCTCTCTTTTGCCTCTCTTTTGTACTTTATATATCGAAAGAAATTCTCACAAGCTTCCTTTATATTCCTGGCGAGCTTACCCCCATATTTAATAATTTCCCTCCTTATTTTATTTTGTTTGCCTTCTGTTTTGTTTTTCTAAGTTTCCCAACCCTCTGGTTTCCCACTGCACTTTGCCACATTATATCCTTTCGCTTTTGCTTTACTGCTATACCTGACTTCCCTCGTCAGTCATGGTTACCTCATTCTCCATGTACAATGCCTCTTTTTACTCGGGGTAAATCTCTGCTGCATCCTGAATTACTCCAAAATTCTACTGCCATTGCTCCTCCACTCTCTTTCCGGCTGGGTCCTTCTAGTAGTCAATTCTACCCGGCTCCACTCTCATGCCTCTGTAATAGCCTTTATTCAGCTTTAATACCGTTACCTCTGATTCTAACTTTGCCATCTGAAATTGCAGATAAAATTCAATCATATTATGATCACTGCCTCCTTGGAGTTCCTTCACCTTAACCTCCCTTATCTCGTCTGCCTGCACAAGCTGCTCCAAAAAACCAACTCATCGACATTCCACATATTCCTTTTCCTGCAAACCACTACCAACCTGAATTCCCAGCCCATCTCCGTAATGTATTCTGACATGATCACTGTAACTTTGTCTTTCCCACACATCTTTCTAGCTCCTGGTATATCTTGCACCCCAGTTCCTGACTACTGTTTGGAGGCCTGAACAGAACTCCAACTACTTTTTTTCTAACCTTCTTGATTCCTCAATTATACCAACATAGATTCCACACGATTTGACCTTACTTCATTTCTTATTATTGATTTAATTTCATTTCTTACTAATAAGACAACCCCCATCCGCTCTATCCAATTGCCTATCTTTTTGATAGGATGCATATCCTTGAATATTCAGCTCCCAATCCTGATCCTCTTGCAGCGACGTCTCCGTGATGGTGACCTGCCAATTTGTGTACGAGTCACAAGCTAATTTACCTTATTCCTTATACAGCATGCATTCCGATATAACAGTTTAGCCCTGTGTTAACCATCCCTCTTCTCATTGTCATTTGTTTGTTCTGTGTGCTTAAAGTTTGATTGCTAACACTTTCCATACTCTCTGCGTCTGTGCTGGAGATTTGAATAACTTAGAGCCATAGAGTCATAGAGATGTACAGCATGGAAACAGACCCTTCGGTCCAACCCGTCCATGCCGACCAGATATTACAACCCAATCTAGTCGTACCTGCCAGCACCAGGCCCATATCCCTACAAACCCTTTCAATTCATATACCCATCCAAATGCCTATTAACTGTTGCAATTGTACCAGCCTCCACCACATCCTCTGACAGCTCATTCCATACACGTGCTTGAAAAAGTTGCCCTTCGGTCTCTTTTATATCTTTCCCCTCTCACCCTAAAACTGTGCCCTCTAGTTCTGGACTCCACGACCCCAGTGAAAATATTTTTTCCATTTATCCTATCCATACACCTCATAATTTTGTAAACCTCTATAATGTCACCGCTCAGCCTCCGACGCTCCAGTGAAAAGAGCCCCAGGCTGTTCAGTCTCTCCCTATAGCTCGAATCCTCAAACCCTGGCAACATCCTTGTAAATCTTTTCTGAACCCTTTGAAGTTTCACAACATCTTTCCGATAGGAAGGAGACCAGAATTGCACGCAATATTCCAACAGTGGCCTAACCAGTGTCCTGTATAGCTGCAACATGACCTCCCAACTCCTCTACTCAGTACTCTGACCAAGAAAGGAAAGCATACCAAACGCCTTCTTCTTGTGTTCTGCAGTCTTACCCCCTCCTTTAATTCGGGTTTTCTAATTTTCCCTATAACTGACACCACTCCACCCTCATTTAGCTTAAATTCCAGTCTACAGCCCTAGTTTTCCGATTTGACAGGACTCTGATCCCAACACGGTTCAGATGAAGACCGTCCGATCAGAATAGTGCTCTCCTTCGCCAGTACTGGTGTCAATGTCCCATGATACAAACCCATTTGTCTTACACCAAACTTTGAGCCACGCATTTTCCTGCTGACCCTGTGCTAATTTAGCTCCGATCTGTTCGTAACCCTTAGCTGAGCCTCTGCCCTAGTTTTATCTCTGTCGTTGGTAACTACACAGACCACGACCAATGGATCTTTACCCTCCCACTCCAAATTCCTCTGCAGCCCAGATGAAATATCCTTTACCCAAACACCAATAGATAACGCAACTTTCAGGACTCTCAATCCAGATCACAGAGAATAGTGTCTATGCCGCTAACTGTACTATCCCCAATTACAATAACATTTATTTTCTCTTGCCCTTCTTGAGAGCTTCCCTCAACTCGGTGCTGTGGCCAATTAGCTCATCCTCCCTGCAGTCTCCATTCCCATCCAGGACAAGCACTGAGTCTCCTGCAACTCTACCTCCTGGATCCCTCTATCTGCCTCACTCATAACTATACCCTCCGCTTTCTAACCACTGGCTGAGTTTGAGTCAGTTGATCTAAAGAGTGGAACTGTCTCCTGAATCACAGCATCCAGGGAACTCTCCCCCTCCCTGATGCCTCGCAATGTTTGAAGCTCTAACTCCAGCTCATCGACTCTGAGCCAGAGTTCTTCTTGCATTCAATATTTATTCCAGACATGGTCACTGGGAACCACAGTGTGGTCCACCACTCCCACATCATGGTGAAACAACACATCACCCGACCCTCCATCCTTACTTTATTTAACGACGATTGAATTGCTCCTTTACAATTTTTAGTTGTTTTTGTACATCTGCTTATGCAAGTTGTAATCAAAAAATTAGCATGATTCAATTTAACACAAATTCAAATTTAACACACTCCCTATTAGCAAATTAGATCACATCCTCCCTTTGTCAAACCTGCTCATTATTTTCTGAAAGAATTCTGACAGACTTGTCGGCGGGACCACTCCTTGATGAAGCCATGCTGACTGAGCCCTATTTTACCATGCACCTCCATTTTCCATTTCTCTGCAGCCAGCCTCAATTTCTGGTTGTTCAATGTTCACTCTCCCTTTTTATATCTTAACAAAACTCCTGCAAACTCCTTTTCTAAAGCGAGCTAGTTTACATGTTTCGTGTTCACCACTTTATTGCTTCTTAAATTGTCCTCTGCTGCTGTATAAAGGCTTCCCAATCTTAGACAGGCTGTGTGAGAGTATTCCAGTTAATGGACTTTCGAAAATATACTAATGTAACTATACTAATCCTATTGTCCATCATTGGGTAGCCAGGTGACACAACACTGCTGCCTCAAAGTGCCAGGGACTCGGGTTCAATTCCAATCTCTGGACCCTGTCTTTGTGGAGGTTTTACAATCTCCCCGTGTCTGCATTGGGAGGATTACCTCTTTTCTCTCTCCACAGTACGTTTCTGTGTTTGTTTCAGGTTTCTGGCATCTACAGTGACCCTGTCGATAAATTGCCCGTTATCTGCCATGGTCTGGGTAGACTGTGCAGGGCAGCTCCGAACGGAGGAAACTCAAACATGTGCCCATTGGCTTGTTAAAGATGGCACCAGTGTCAGGGATCACAGAATATCCAGGGGCACCCGGACGATGGTGAGTCCTTCCAGCCATGATGGATGGGAGAATCGGGCTGGTATTGAATTAGAGGGACAGCATGGGGTGGGGTGGGTAGGTAATGAGGTGAGTTCGATACGATAGCACCAGGAAACTAGCTCGGCCTCGTGAGGACAATCCCTCTGTCACACTCAATGACAATGGCACTGAGAAAAATGTTTGTTAGATTCAGCTCAGTGAGTCATAGATCTGTTGAAACCACTCCCATTTACAAAGCTGTAGAACAAATGCTCATCCAAAACTCTACCATCTGACCTCACACAAATCTCCCTTTTCCCCATCTTTCGTGGGAAGACTGGCTCATGTTATAGGATGCAATCGAGGTGTCTACATTTCATCACTCTGAAACTTGGGAACACATCCTTCCATGACACTGTCTCTCAGTCTCCCCTTCTCTGTCTATACCCCAAACCCCTCCAATGTGGTGATATTTAAATTGATTACCCCGCCATCTCTCTGTGGCAGTGATGTTCACACCCACAGCAACCCCTTATCATGGCACAATGGAGATTATGGTGCTGGAAATGAGTGGGAGCTGCACATCCTGTCACTTCCAGCATGGGCTGCAAATTTCCCCACATTGGTCAGGGATTTAACACAGTGTTACAGATCAGTGCACTGGGCTGGTGTACACAGTCCTACATGCTGGGAGGGTAACTGCTTCTGGTTTACAAATCAATGCACTGGGGTGGTGTACACACCTCTACATGCTGGGCGGGTAATTGCTCTTGGTTTACAGATGAATTCACGGTGATCACTGCACAGGTCGCTGTGCTGGTCAGACTATCCGGTTGAGATTTATAGATAATGCACTGATGTGGTTTGTGTAGCTCCTTATACTGAATGGATATTTGTTTCAGGTTCACACCTTAGTGCCCTGCTGTGGTCTGCACAGCTCCCCGTGCTGGACAGCTATCAAGTCCGTGTTTATAGATCAATGCATTGCTATGGTCTGCACTTCTCCAGGTGCTGGACAGATATCTCGACCGAGTTTATAGATCAATGCACTGCTGTGGTCTGCACAGCTCACCGCGCTGGACAGATGGTCTGGGTTTATAGATCAATGCACTGCTGTGGTCTGTGCAGTGTTCCACTCTGGACAGATTGCTAGATTGTATTGACCAGTGCAATGGATAAATCTGGCCAGATTTCTTGGTTGTACTGAGCAGTACATTGGCATGGCCTACACAGTGTTCCACGGTGAACAGATATCTCCTCTGTGTTGATGGTGTCTGGGCTGGTTCTGTGAGGTGGATTGAGAATGTGGTGTATCTAACCATTTCAGCTAATCTAACAATGACATTAGTTCCCATTCCTGTGATTGGACCCTTCGTCTCTCAATCCATTAATGTTACAGTGTGTCCTTGCACAGTCTATCATGTTGGTGGGGTGGGTAGAGGGGGAATGGTGATGGAGAGTTCAAGGATTTCCCCGGAACGTTCCGTCCCCAACATTCTATCCCTGACACTGTGTGTGAACGGCTGGACGTCAGTGAATTGAACAAACGATAAGATCCCGAGGGAAGAGATCCCATTCCAGGGAGAAGGAGACACTGTTCCGAATGTCCCTCAAGCAGTTAAAGGGGTGAATACGTTTTCCCTGCGTTTACATTTCTTCACGACACAGGATCGACCACAATTTAAACCAAAATACGGAAATTCCCAAGCTCCGTTTGTCTTCAGGAAGCTGGGAGAGAATCCTTCAGGACAGCAACGTTTCCACCCTCCGTATTAGGAACTGGGATGGAGTGACGTGTGTCTGCTCTCGAGAGATCGAATATCTGGGAATGTTCTAGAAACCATCTGTCCTTAAGGATGTGTCTCTGGGTGTTTGGGGAGGGGGGGTTTCTTGTGGTTTATGTCTCATTTTTGTCAGTAATTCCGACCTTCCCATTTGTTATTCCAGCACCAAATATTTTAATAAATCCCTGAATAAATCTCAGTGGGTCCCCAATCAAACGGGTCACTTTGCCTCCAGGCTGATGGATAATATGTTTGTTTTCCTTCCTCACAGTTAACGTAGTGACCATCTACGTCCTGCTTTATAAAGATTGTGGATTGTCTCCATGTGTCAGACGTTACCTGGGGGCCATGGCAGCGGCAGATCTCCTAGTCATCATTCTCGACCTGATCCTAAGACACATTCCCATTGTTTATCGGGAACAGTTATATTTCCTGATGGACGCCGTCCCCGTGTGTAATATCCACTCCGCTCTGCTTTATGCAGTCACTGACTGCTCTGTCTGGTT
>NW_025215282.1:74971-79739 GCF_004010195.1 Chiloscyllium plagiosum
CCCTGAGTCCAGGAGCTGGGTTAACACTTTCTGTTCCCCCCCAATCCAACCTGGCCTCCTCATTTCCTCTCCCCTACCCTTTCTCCACATCTCTCCCTCTCTCTCTGCACACTCTCTCTTTCTCACCACCTCTCCTTTTCACTTTCCCTCGTCCCCCCTCCCTTACACACACACACACCCAACCCTGGTTTCCCTACCTGCCTCCACTCTTCCCTCTCCCCGTCCCGCTCACTCTCACACTCCTGCCGTCACTGTCTCCCTCCCACAATTCAGTCTCTACACCATTTTCCCTTCCTCCCACATCTTGCCCCAACCCCACCCCCCCACATGCAGCCTCACCACCAACACCCCAAGTCTCTGGGTCAGAGGGAGAGGGAAGGACCAGGGAGACAGAGTGTGTCAGAGAGGCATGGGCAGGAGGGAGAGAGATTCTGTCAGAGAGAAACCTCAGAGTTACTGCTTCACTATCAACAGGACCCTCCTCACACTAACTATGTCACTATCACCCTGACACCCCTCACACTAACTGTGTTACTATCATCCTGACACCCTCAAACTTACATCTTCACTACGAGCTGGACACACTCACACTTACTGCATCACTTTCACCCTGGCACAATCACACTTACTGCGTCACTACCAGCCTCTATCCCTCACACTGCATCACTGTCACCATGACCCCCTCACACTTAGTGCGTCACTATCATCCTGACCCCTTTACACTAACTGTGTCACTATCATCCTGACCCCCTCACACTTACAGCTTCACTACGAGCTGGACACACTTAGACTTACTGCATCACTATCACCCTGGCACAATCACACTTACTGCGTCACTACGAGCCTCGATCCCTCACGCCTACTGCGTCACTATTACCCTGACCCCCAACACTGACAGTTTCGCTATGAGCTGGACACATTCACACTTACTGCATCACTATCATCCTGACCCCTCACACTTACAGCTTCACTATGCGCTGGACACACAGACTTACTGCGTCAATATCATCCTGACCCCCTCACACTTACTGTGTCACTATCATCCTGACCCCCTCACAGTTACTGCGTAACTATCACCCTGACCCCCTCACAGAGTCTGTGTCACTGTCACACTGACCCCCTCACAGTTCCTGCGTGACGATCACACTGACTCCCTCACACTGACTGCATCACTAACTCTCTGACCCCCTCACACTTACTGTGTCACTGTCAACCTGACCCCCCCACACTGTCTGTGTCACTATCGCCCTGACACTCTCACACTTACGGCATTCTTGTCAACCTTTCTGTGTCACTGTCACCCTGACTCCATGACACTTAATACATCACTATCACCCTGAACCCCTCACACTGACTGTGTCACTATCAGCCTGAGCCCCTCACACTTACTGCACCACTGTCACCCTGACCCCCTCACACTTACTGGGTCACTATCACCCTGATCCCCTCACATTTACTGCATCCTTGTTACCCTGATCCCTCACACTTTTCTGTGTCACTATCACTCTGACACCTCACACTTACTGTGTCACTATCACCTTGACACCTCACATTTACTGCGTCACGATCACCCTGACACCGCACACTTACTGCGACACTGTCACCCTAAAAACCCACACTGACTGTGTCACTATCAGCCTGACCCCCTCACACTCACTGCATCACTATCAGCCTGACCGCCTCACACTGACTGCGTCACTACCGCCCTGACCCCCTCACACTTACTGTGTCACTATCACCCTGACCCTTTCACACTTACTGCGTCACTATCAGCCTGACCCCTCACTCTTACTGTGTCACTATCACCCTAATTCCCTCACACTGCGTCACTGTCACCCTGACCCCATCACACTTACTGCGACACTATCACCCTGACCTCCTGACACTTACTGTGTCACTATCAGCCTGACGCCCTCACACTTGCAGCTTCACTACGAGCTGGACTCATTCACACTTACTGCGTCACTATCACCCTGGCACAATCACATTTATTGCGTCACTATCGCCCTGACCCCGCACACTTACAGCTTCACTATGAGCAGGACACACTCACACTTATTGCATCACTATTATCCTGACACCTCACACTTACAGCTTCACTATGAGCTGGATACACTCACGCTTACTACGTCACTATCACCCTGGCCCCCTCACACTTACTGCATCACTATCACCCTGACTCCCTCACACTTACTGCATCACTGTCACCCTGACCCCCTCACAGTTCCTGCGTCACTGTCACCCTGACTCCCTCACACTTACTGTGTCACTATCATCCTGAACCCCTCACAGTTCATGCTTCACTATTACCCTGACTCCCTCACACTTACTGTGTCACTATCATCCTGACCCCCTCACACTTACTGTGTTACTATCACCCTTACTCTCCACACTTACAGTTTCACTATTGGCTGGACACACTCACACTTACTGCGTCACTATAACTCTGGCCCCTCACGCTTACTGCATCACAACCTGCCCCTTCGCCTCACACTTACTGTGTCACTATCACCCTGACCCATTCACAGTTATTGCCTCAATATCATCCTGACCCCTCACACTTTCTGTGACACTATCACCCTGATCCCCTCACATTTACTGCATTACTGTCACCCTGACCCCCTCACACTTATTGAATCGTTATCACACTGACCCCCTCACACTTACTGTGACACTATCACCTTACACCCTCACACTTACTGTGTCACTATCAGCCTGACCCCTCACAGTTCCTGCGCCACTATCACCCTGACCCCCTCACTCATACTGCGACACTATCACCCTAACACTCCCGCACTGATTCTGTCACTGTCGCCCTGACCCCCTCTCACTTACTGTGTCACTATCACCCTGACCCTCTCACACTGACTGTGTCACTATCTCCCTGACCCCCTCACACTTACTGTATCCTTGCCACCCTGACCTCCTCACACTTACTGCATCACTATCACCCTTACCCCCTCACACTTACAGCTTCACTATGAGCTGGACACACTCACATTTACCGCGTCACTATCAGACTGAGCCCCTCACACTTAGTGCATCACTACCTGCCTCTCCCCCTCACACTTACTGTGTCACTATCACCCTGACCCATTCACAGTTATTGCCTCAATATCATCCTGACCCCTCACACTTACTGCGACACTATCACCCTGGCCCCCTCACACTTACTGCATCACTGTCACCCTGACCGCCTCACACTTACTGCATCACTATCACCCTTACCCCCTCATACTTACAGCTTCACTATGATTTGGACACACTCACATTTACCGCGTCACTATCAGACTGAGTCCCTCACACTTAGTGCATCACCACCTGCCTCTCCCCCTCACACTTACTGTGTCACTATCACCCTGACCCCCCACAGTGTCTGCGTCACTGTCACACTGACACCACTCACAGTTCCTGCGTGACTATCACCCTGACTCCCGCACACTTACTGCATCACTATCTCTCTGACCCCCTCACACTTACTGTGTCACTATCACCACGAGCCTCTCACAGTTTCTGCATCACTATCATCCTGACCCCTCATACTTACTGCGACACTATCAACCTGACACCCACACACTTATTGTGTCATTATATCCCTGACCCCCTCACACTTACTGTGACACTATCACCCTAACCCCCTCACACTTACTGCGTCACTATAATCCTGACCCCGCACACTTACTGTGTCACTATCACCCTGACCCCCTCACACTACGTCACTTGCATCCTGACCCCATCACACCTACTGCAACATTATCACCCTGACCTCCTCACACTTACTGCATCACTGGCACCCTGACCCTCTCACACTTACTGCATCACTATCATCCTTTCTCCCTCACTCTCACTGCATCACTGTCACCCTGACCCCCTTACACTTACTGCGTCACTGTCATCCTGACCCCATCACACTGACTACGTCACTGTCATCCTGACCCCATTACACTGACTGCGACACTACCACCTGACGTCCTCACACTTACTACGTCACAATCAGCCTGACCCCCTCACACTTACTACGTCACCATCAGCATGCGCCCCCTCATACTAACTGCGTCACTATCCCACTGCGCCCCCTGACACTTACTGCGTCACTGTCACCCTGACATCTTCATTATTACGGTGTCACTGTCACCTTGACCCTCTCACACCTACTGCGTCACTATCATACTGACCCCCTCACATTTACAGCTTCACTACGAGCTGGACATACTCACACCTGCTTCATCACTATCAGACTGAGCCCTTCACACTCTCTGCATCAATACTAGCGTATCCCCCTCACACTTGCTGCATCACTGTCACCGCGGCACAATCACACTTACTGCGTCACTGCCAGCCTCTATCCCTCACACTTACTGTGTCACTATTACCCTGACCCCATCACACTTACTGCGTCACTATCATCTTGACCCCCTCATACTTGCTGCGTCACTATGGGCGGCACGGTGGCACAGTGGTTAGCACTGCTGCCTCACAGCGCCGGAGAACCGGGCTCAATTCCCGCCTCAGGCGACTGACTGTGTGGAGTTTGCACGTTCTCCCCGTGTCTGCGTGGGTTTCCTCCGGGTGCGCCGGTTTCCTCCCACAGTCCAAAGATGTGCAGGTCAGGTGAATTGGCCATGCTAAATTGCCCGTAGTGTTAGGTAAGGGGTAAATGTAGGGGCATGGGTGGGTTGCACTTCGCGGGTTGGTGTGGACTTGTTGGGACGAAGGGCATGTTTCCACGCTGTAATGTAATTTAATCTATAATCCTGACCCCCTCACA
>NW_025215282.1:80072-83679 GCF_004010195.1 Chiloscyllium plagiosum
ACTCTACTGCATCACTGTCACCCTGACCCCCTTACACTTACTGCGTCACTGTCATCCTGACCCCATCATACTGACTACGTCACTGTCATCCTGACCCCATTACACTGACTGCGACACTACCACCTGACGTCCTCACACTTACTGCGTCACAATCAGCCTGACCCCCTCACACGTACTACGTCACTATCACCATGCGCCCCCTCATATTAATTGCGTATTTATCCCACTGCGCCCCCTGACACTTACTGCGTCACTGTCACCCTGACATCTTCACAATTACGGTGTCACTGTCACCCTGACCCTCTCACAACTACTGCGTCACTATCATCTTGACTCCCTCCTACTTACTGCATCACTATCATACTGACCCCCTCACATTTACAGCTTCACTACGAGCTGGACATACTCACACCTGCTGCATCACTATCAGACTGAGCCCTTCACACTCTCTGCATCAATACTAGCGTCTCCCCCTCACACTTGCTGCATCACTGTCACCGCGGCACAATCACACTTACTGCGTCACTGCCAGCCTCTATCCCTCACACTTACTGTGTCACTATTACCCTGACCCCATCACACTTACTGCGTCACTATCATCTTGACCCCCTCATACTTGCTGCGTCACTATGGGCGGCACGGTGGCACAGTGGTTAGCACTGCTGCCTCACTTCGCCGGAGAACCGGGCTCAATTCCCGCCTCAGCCGACTGACTGTGTGGAGTTTGCACGTTCTCCCCGTGTCTGCGTGGGTTTCCTCCGGGTGCGCCGGTTTCCTCCCACAGTCCAAAGATGTGCAGGTCAGGTGAATTGGCCATGCTAAATTGCCCGTAGTGTTAGGTAAGGGGTAAATTTAGGGGCATGGGTGGGTTGCACTTCGCGGGTTGGTGTGGACTTGTTGGGACTAAGGGCATGTTTCCACGCTGTAATGTAATTTAATCTATAATCCTGACCCCCTCACACCTACAGCTTCACTACGAGCTGGATATACTCACACATACTGCATCACTATTAGACTGAGCCCTTCACACTTTCTGCATCACTACTAGCGTTCCCTCTCACACTTACTGCGTTACTAACAGCCTGTATCCCTCACACTGCCTGCGTCACTGACACCCTGACCCCTTCACACTTACTGCATCACTGTCACTCTCATCCCCTCACACTTACTGCATCACTATCATCCTGACCCCCTCACACTTACTGCGACATTATCATCATAACCCCCTCACAGTTAATGCGTCACTACCATCCTGACCGCCTCACAATTACTGTGTCATTGTCACCCTGACTCCCTCACACTTACTGCGTCAGTATCAGACGGACCCCCTCACACTTATTGTGTTGTTCTCACCCTGACCCCCTCACACTAACTGCGTCACTGTCACCCTGACCCCTTCACACCTACTGTGTCACTGTCACTCAGACCCCCTCACACTTACTGTGTCACTATCACCCTGACCCCCTCACACTTACTGCATCACTGTCACCCTGACGCCCACATTCTTACTGCATCACTATAGGCTGACCATTCTCATGTACTACGTCACTGTCAGACTGATCCCATACACTTACTGCGTCACTATGATCCTGACCCCCTCACACTTACTGTGTCACTGCCAGCCTCTCTCTCACACTTACTGCATCACTATCATCCTGACCCTGTCACACTTACTGTGACACTATCACCTTAACACGGTCACTCACTTACTCTGTCACTATTAGCCTGACCCCTTCACATTTACTTCGTCACTGCCAGCCTCTCTCCCGCACACCTACCGTGTCAGTGTCACCCTGAACCTCTCACACTTACTGAGCCACTATCAGACTGACCCCACACACTTACTGTATCACTATCACCCTGGCCCCCTCAAACTTACGGTGTCACTATCGCACTAACCCCCTCACAATTACTGCATCACTATCAGCCTGACCCCTCACACTTACAGGGTCGCTATCACCCTGACCCCCTCACTCTTACTGCATCACTGTCACCCTGACGCCCTCACACATACTGCGTCACTCTCGCCCTGAAACCCCTCACACTTACTGTGTCACTATCAGCCTGACCCCTGACACTTAATGTGTCACTATCACCCTGACCACTCACACTTACTGTATCACTATCACTATCAGCCTGATACATCACACTTAATGCATCACAATCACCCTGAACCCCTCACACTTACTGCGTCACTGCCAGCCTCACTCCCTCACACTTACCGCGTCAGTGTCACCCTGAACCCCTCACACTTACTGCGTCACTATCAGACTGACCCCACACACTCACTGCATCACGATCAACCTTACCCCCTCAGACTTACTGTGTCACTGTCACCCTGACCACCTCACACTTACTGTGTCACTATCACCCTGACCCCCTCAAAATTACTGCGACACTATGAACCTGAACACCACATACTTACTGTGTCACTATCACCCGAACACCCCCCACACTTACTGCGACACTATGTGCCTCTCTCCCTCACACTTACTGTGTCAGTGTCACCCTGACCCCCTACACTTCCTGTGTTGCTATCATTCCGACACCCATACTCTTACTGCATCACTATAGTCTGACCACTCACATTAACTGCATAACTATCACCCTGACGCCCACACACTTACTGCATCACGATCAACCTTAATCCTCAAACTGACTGCGTCATTATCAGCCTGTCCCCTCACACTTATTGCGTCACTAACAGCCTGGTTCCCTTACACTTACTGCGTCACTGTCACCCTGACCTCCTCAAACTTACTGCGCCACTATCACCCTAACCCCATCACACTTACCGGAACATGAAAAACCTTACCCCTCACACTAACTGCATCACTATTTGCCTGAGCCCCCTCACATTTACTGTGTCACTATCACCCTGCACCCCTCACACTTAACACATCACTGCCAGCCTCTCTCGCTCACACTCGCTGCGTCACTGTCACCCTGACCCCTCACACTGACTGCGTCACTATCACCCTGACTGCCTCACACTTACTGCGTCACTATCCTGACTGCGTCACTATCACCCTGACTGCCTCACACTTACTGCGTCACTATCATCCTGACCCCCTCAACATCACTCCATCACTGTCACCATGAACGCTCACACTCACTCCCCCGCCGTCACCATGACCCACTCACACTCACTGCATCACCATCACCATGACACCCGCACACTCACTCCATCACTGTCACCCTGACCCCCTCACACGTACTGCATCACTATCATACTGACCCCTTCACATTTACTGAATCACTGTCACCCTGACCCCCTCACAGTTCCCGCGTCACTGTCACCCTGACCCCATCACACTTCCGACATCACAATCGACCTTATCCCTCACAGTTATTGAGGCACTATCAGCCTGACCCCCTCACTCGTACTGCGTCGATATTACCCTGACCCCCTCACACTTATGGCGTCACTATCACATGCCCCCCTCACGCTCACTGCGTCACTGTCACCCTGACCCCCTCACACTTATTGCGTCACTTTCATCCTGACCCCCTCACACTTGCTGAGTCAGTATCACCCTGACCCCCTCACAGTTACTGCATCACTATCACCCTGACCCCCTCACACTTACTGTATCACTGTCACCCT
>NW_025215283.1:0-9888 GCF_004010195.1 Chiloscyllium plagiosum
TTACCCTTCCATACTAAAACTGTCTTCCCTTACAGGATCCCTATCCCTCTATCCCCTTCCTATTCATGTATTTATCCAGGTGCTTCTTGAATGTTGCTATAGTGTCTGCTTCCACCCCCTCCTCTGGCAACGTGTTCCACGCACTCACCACCCTTTGTGTCAAAAACCTGCCTCGCACATCTCTTTTAAACTTCCCCCCCTCTCTCTCCCCACTCACACCATTTCCTCTAGTCATTGACCCCTCCACTCTGGGAAAAAAAACCTCATACTTTCCACCCTATCCATGCTATTCACAATCTTATAAACATTTATTGGGTCGCCACTCAACCTCCTGCGTTCCAGTGAAAACAGACCCAGTGTATCCAACCTTTCTTTCCTGTTAAAATCGCCCATACGCCTGGTAAACCTTTTTTTTTAGATTAGATTAGATTACAGTGTGGAAACAGGCCCTTCGGCCCAACATGTCCACACCGACCCGCCGAAGCGAAACCCACCCATACCCCTACATTTACCCCTTACCTAACACTACGGGCAATTTAGCATGGCCAACTCGCCTGACCCTGCACATCTTTGTTATGTGGGAGGAAACCGGAGCACCCGGAGGAAACCCACGCAGACACGGGGAGAACGTGCAAACTCCACACAGTCAGTCGCCTGAGTCGGGAATTGAACCCGGGTCTCTGGCGCTGTGAGGCAGCAGTGCTAACCACTGTGCCACCGTGCCGCCCACAATTCTGTACCCTCTCCAAAGCATCCACATCCTTCTCTTAGTGTGGTGATCAGAACTGGACACAACATTCCAAGGATGGCCTAACTGCAGTTCAGTAAAGCTGTGAGCTCAAACTGTCTCTATCTCAGTCACTCTCTCTGTACCTCAGTCTCTCTGTCTCCCTGTGTGTGTGTGTACCTCAGTCTGTCTATCTCAGTCAGTCTGTCACCCTCTGTGTGTGTGTGTGTACCTCAGTCTGTCTATCTCAGTCAGTCTGTCTCCCTCTGTGTGTGTGTGTACCTCAGTCTGTCTATCTCAGTCAGTCTGTCTCCCTCTGTGTGTGTGTGTACCTCAGTCTGTCTATCTCAGTCAGTCTGTCTCCCTCTGTGTGTGTGTGTACCTCAGTCTGTCTATCTCAGTCAGTCTGTCTCCCTCTGTGTGTGTGTGTACCTCAGTCTGTCTATCTCAGTCAGTCTGTCTCCCTCTGTGTGTGTGTGTACCTCAGTCTGTCTATCTCAGTCAGTCTGTCTCCCTCTGTGTGTGTGTGTACCTCAGTCTGTCTATCTCAGTCAGTCTGTCTCCCTCTGTGTGTGTGTGTACCTCAGTCTGTCTATCTCAGTCAGTCTGTCTCCCTCTGTGTGTGTGTGTACCTCAGTCTGTCTATCTCAGTCAGTCTGTCTCCCTCTGTGTGTGTGTGTACCTCAGTCTGTCTATCTCAGTCAGTCTGTCTCCCTCTGTGTGTGTGTGTACCTCAGTCTGTCTATCTCAGTCAGTCTGTCTCCCTCTGTGTGTGTGTGTACCTCAGTCTGTCTATCTCAGTCAGTCTGTCTCCCTCTGTGTGTGTGTGTACCTCAGTCTGTCTATCTCAGTCAGTCTGTCTCCCTCTGTGTGTGTGTGTACCTCAGTCTGTCTATCTCAGTCAGTCTGTCTCCCTCTGTGTGTGTGTGTACCTCAGTCTGTCTATCTCAGTCAGTCTGTCTCCCTCTGTGTGTGTGTGTACCTCAGTCTGTCTATCTCAGTCAGTCTGTCTCCCTCTGTGTGTGTGTGTACCTCAGTCTGTCTATCTCAGTCAGTCTGTCTCCCTCTGTGTGTGTGTGTACCTCAGTCTGTCTATCTCAGTCAGTCTGTCTCCCTCTGTGTGTGTGTGTACCTCAGTCTGTCTATCTCAGTCAGTCTGTCTCCCTCTGTGTGTGTGTGTACCTCAGTCTGTCTATCTCAGTCAGTCTGTCTCCCTCTGTGTGTGTGTGTACCTCAGTCTGTCTATCTCAGTCAGTCTGTCTCCCTCTGTGTGTGTGTGTACCTCAGTCTGTCTATCTCAGTCAGTCTGTCTCCCTCTGTGTGTGTGTGTACCTCAGTCTGTCTATCTCAGTCAGTCTGTCTCCCTCTGTGTGTGTGTGTACCTCAGTCTGTCTATCTCAGTCAGTCTGTCTCCCTCTGTGTGTGTGTGTACCTCAGTCTGTCTATCTCAGTCAGTCTGTCTCCCTCTGTGTGTGTGTGTACCTCAGTCTGTCTATCTCAGTCAGTCTGTCTCCCTCTGTGTGTGTGTGTACCTCAGTCTGTCTATCTCAGTCAGTCTGTCTCCCTCTGTGTGTGTGTGTACCTCAGTCTGTCTATCTCAGTCAGTCTGTCTCCCTCTGTGTGTGTGTGTACCTCAGTCTGTCTATCTCAGTCAGTCTGTCTCCCTCTGTGTGTGTGTGTACCTCAGTCTGTCTATCTCAGTCAGTCTGTCTCCCTCTGTGTGTGTGTGTACCTCAGTCTGTCTATCTCAGTCAGTCTGTCTCCCTCTGTGTGTGTGTGTACCTCAGTCTGTCTATCTCAGTCAGTCTGTCTCCCTCTGTGTGTGTGTGTACCTCAGTCTGTCTATCTCAGTCAGTCTGTCTCCCTCTGTGTGTGTGTGTACCTCAGTCTGTCTATCTCAGTCAGTCTGTCTCCCTCTGTGTGTGTGTGTACCTCAGTCTGTCTATCTCAGTCAGTCTGTCTCCCTCTGTGTGTGTGTGTACCTCAGTCTGTCTATCTCAGTCAGTCTGTCTCCCTCTGTGTGTGTGTGTACCTCAGTCTGTCTATCTCAGTCAGTCTGTCTCCCTCTGTGTGTGTGTGTACCTCAGTCTGTCTATCTCAGTCAGTCTGTCTCCCTCTGTGTGTGTGTGTACCTCAGTCTGTCTATCTCAGTCAGTCTGTCTCCCTCTGTGTGTGTGTGTACCTCAGTCTGTCTATCTCAGTCAGTCTGTCTCCCTCTGTGTGTGTGTGTACCTCAGTCTGTCTATCTCAGTCAGTCTGTCTCCCTCTGTGTGTGTGTGTACCTCAGTCTGTCTATCTCAGTCAGTCTGTCTCCCTCTGTGTGTGTGTGTACCTCAGTCTGTCTATCTCAGTCAGTCTGTCTCCCTCTGTGTGTGTGTGTACCTCAGTCTGTCTATCTCAGTCAGTCTGTCTCCCTCTGTGTGTGTGTGTACCTCAGTCTGTCTATCTCAGTCAGTCTGTCTCCCTCTGTGTGTGTGTGTACCTCAGTCTGTCTATCTCAGTCAGTCTGTCTCCCTCTGTGTGTGTGTGTACCTCAGTCTGTCTATCTCAGTCAGTCTGTCTCCCTCTGTGTGTGTGTGTACCTCAGTCTGTCTATCTCAGTCAGTCTGTCTCCCTCTGTGTGTGTGTGTACCTCAGTCTGTCTATCTCAGTCAGTCTGTCTCCCTCTGTGTGTGTGTGTACCTCAGTCTGTCTATCTCAGTCAGTCTGTCTCCCTCTGTGTGTGTGTGTACCTCAGTCTGTCTATCTCAGTCAGTCTGTCTCCCTCTGTGTGTGTGTGTACCTCAGTCTGTCTATCTCAGTCAGTCTGTCTCCCTCTGTGTGTGTGTGTACCTCAGTCTGTCTATCTCAGTCAGTCTGTCTCCCTCTGTGTGTGTGTGTACCTCAGTCTGTCTATCTCAGTCAGTCTGTCTCCCTCTGTGTGTGTGTGTACCTCAGTCTGTCTATCTCAGTCAGTCTGTCTCCCTCTGTGTGTGTGTGTACCTCAGTCTGTCTATCTCAGTCAGTCTGTCTCCCTCTGTGTGTGTGTGTACCTCAGTCTGTCTATCTCAGTCAGTCTGTCTCCCTCTGTGTGTGTGTGTACCTCAGTCTGTCTATCTCAGTCAGTCTGTCTCCCTCTGTGTGTGTGTGTACCTCAGTCTGTCTATCTCAGTCAGTCTGTCTCCCTCTGTGTGTGTGTGTACCTCAGTCTGTCTATCTCAGTCAGTCTGTCTCCCTCTGTGTGTGTGTGTACCTCAGTCTGTCTATCTCAGTCAGTCTGTCTCCCTCTGTGTGTGTGTGTACCTCAGTCTGTCTATCTCAGTCAGTCTGTCTCCCTCTGTGTGTGTGTGTACCTCAGTCTGTCTATCTCAGTCAGTCTGTCTCCCTCTGTGTGTGTGTGTACCTCAGTCTGTCTATCTCAGTCAGTCTGTCTCCCTCTGTGTGTGTGTGTACCTCAGTCTGTCTATCTCAGTCAGTCTGTCTCCCTCTGTGTGTGTGTGTACCTCAGTCTGTCTATCTCAGTCAGTCTGTCTCCCTCTGTGTGTGTGTGTACCTCAGTCTGTCTATCTCAGTCAGTCTGTCTCCCTCTGTGTGTGTGTGTACCTCAGTCTGTCTATCTCAGTCAGTCTGTCTCCCTCTGTGTGTGTGTGTACCTCAGTCTGTCTATCTCAGTCAGTCTGTCTCCCTCTGTGTGTGTGTGTACCTCAGTCTGTCTATCTCAGTCAGTCTGTCTCCCTCTGTGTGTGTGTGTACCTCAGTCTGTCTATCTCAGTCAGTCTGTCTCCCTCTGTGTGTGTGTGTACCTCAGTCTGTCTATCTCAGTCAGTCTGTCTCCCTCTGTGTGTGTGTGTACCTCAGTCTGTCTATCTCAGTCAGTCTGTCTCCCTCTGTGTGTGTGTGTACCTCAGTCTGTCTATCTCAGTCAGTCTGTCTCCCTCTGTGTGTGTGTGTACCTCAGTCTGTCTATCTCAGTCAGTCTGTCTCCCTCTGTGTGTGTGTGTACCTCAGTCTGTCTATCTCAGTCAGTCTGTCTCCCTCTGTGTGTGTGTGTACCTCAGTCTGTCTATCTCAGTCAGTCTGTCTCCCTCTGTGTGTGTGTGTACCTCAGTCTGTCTATCTCAGTCAGTCTGTCTCCCTCTGTGTGTGTGTGTACCTCAGTCTGTCTATCTCAGTCAGTCTGTCTCCCTCTGTGTGTGTGTGTACCTCAGTCTGTCTATCTCAGTCAGTCTGTCTCCCTCTGTGTGTGTGTGTACCTCAGTCTGTCTATCTCAGTCAGTCTGTCTCCCTCTGTGTGTGTGTGTACCTCAGTCTGTCTATCTCAGTCAGTCTGTCTCCCTCTGTGTGTGTGTGTACCTCAGTCTGTCTATCTCAGTCAGTCTGTCTCCCTCTGTGTGTGTGTGTACCTCAGTCTGTCTATCTCAGTCAGTCTGTCTCCCTCTGTGTGTGTGTGTACCTCAGTCTGTCTATCTCAGTCAGTCTGTCTCCCTCTGTGTGTGTGTGTACCTCAGTCTGTCTATCTCAGTCAGTCTGTCTCCCTCTGTGTGTGTGTGTACCTCAGTCTGTCTATCTCAGTCAGTCTGTCTCCCTCTGTGTGTGTGTGTACCTCAGTCTGTCTATCTCAGTCAGTCTGTCTCCCTCTGTGTGTGTGTGTACCTCAGTCTGTCTATCTCAGTCAGTCTGTCTCCCTCTGTGTGTGTGTGTACCTCAGTCTGTCTATCTCAGTCAGTCTGTCTCCCTCTGTGTGTGTGTGTACCTCAGTCTGTCTATCTCAGTCAGTCTGTCTCCCTCTGTGTGTGTGTGTACCTCAGTCTGTCTATCTCAGTCAGTCTGTCTCCCTCTGTGTGTGTGTGTACCTCAGTCTGTCTATCTCAGTCAGTCTGTCTCCCTCTGTGTGTGTGTGTACCTCAGTCTGTCTATCTCAGTCAGTCTGTCTCCCTCTGTGTGTGTGTGTACCTCAGTCTGTCTATCTCAGTCAGTCTGTCTCCCTCTGTGTGTGTGTGTACCTCAGTCTGTCTATCTCAGTCAGTCTGTCTCCCTCTGTGTGTGTGTGTACCTCAGTCTGTCTATCTCAGTCAGTCTGTCTCCCTCTGTGTGTGTGTGTACCTCAGTCTGTCTATCTCAGTCAGTCTGTCTCCCTCTGTGTGTGTGTGTACCTCAGTCTGTCTATCTCAGTCAGTCTGTCTCCCTCTGTGTGTGTGTGTACCTCAGTCTGTCTATCTCAGTCAGTCTGTCTCCCTCTGTGTGTGTGTGTACCTCAGTCTGTCTATCTCAGTCAGTCTGTCTCCCTCTGTGTGTGTGTGTACCTCAGTCTGTCTATCTCAGTCAGTCTGTCTCCCTCTGTGTGTGTGTGTACCTCAGTCTGTCTATCTCAGTCAGTCTGTCTCCCTCTGTGTGTGTGTGTACCTCAGTCTGTCTATCTCAGTCAGTCTGTCTCCCTCTGTGTGTGTGTGTACCTCAGTCTGTCTATCTCAGTCAGTCTGTCTCCCTCTGTGTGTGTGTGTACCTCAGTCTGTCTATCTCAGTCAGTCTGTCTCCCTCTGTGTGTGTGTGTACCTCAGTCTGTCTATCTCAGTCAGTCTGTCTCCCTCTGTGTGTGTGTGTACCTCAGTCTGTCTATCTCAGTCAGTCTGTCTCCCTCTGTGTGTGTGTGTACCTCAGTCTGTCTATCTCAGTCAGTCTGTCTCCCTCTGTGTGTGTGTGTACCTCAGTCTGTCTATCTCAGTCAGTCTGTCTCCCTCTGTGTGTGTGTGTACCTCAGTCTGTCTATCTCAGTCAGTCTGTCTCCCTCTGTGTGTGTGTGTACCTCAGTCTGTCTATCTCAGTCAGTCTGTCTCCCTCTGTGTGTGTGTGTACCTCAGTCTGTCTATCTCAGTCAGTCTGTCTCCCTCTGTGTGTGTGTGTACCTCAGTCTGTCTATCTCAGTCAGTCTGTCTCCCTCTGTGTGTGTGTGTACCTCAGTCTGTCTATCTCAGTCAGTCTGTCTCCCTCTGTGTGTGTGTGTACCTCAGTCTGTCTATCTCAGTCAGTCTGTCTCCCTCTGTGTGTGTGTGTACCTCAGTCTGTCTATCTCAGTCAGTCTGTCTCCCTCTGTGTGTGTGTGTACCTCAGTCTGTCTATCTCAGTCAGTCTGTCTCCCTCTGTGTGTGTGTGTACCTCAGTCTGTCTATCTCAGTCAGTCTGTCTCCCTCTGTGTGTGTGTGTACCTCAGTCTGTCTATCTCAGTCAGTCTGTCTCCCTCTGTGTGTGTGTGTACCTCAGTCTGTCTATCTCAGTCAGTCTGTCTCCCTCTGTGTGTGTGTGTACCTCAGTCTGTCTATCTCAGTCAGTCTGTCTCCCTCTGTGTGTGTGTGTACCTCAGTCTGTCTATCTCAGTCAGTCTGTCTCCCTCTGTGTGTGTGTGTACCTCAGTCTGTCTATCTCAGTCAGTCTGTCTCCCTCTGTGTGTGTGTGTACCTCAGTCTGTCTATCTCAGTCAGTCTGTCTCCCTCTGTGTGTGTGTGTACCTCAGTCTGTCTATCTCAGTCAGTCTGTCTCCCTCTGTGTGTGTGTGTACCTCAGTCTGTCTATCTCAGTCAGTCTGTCTCCCTCTGTGTGTGTGTGTACCTCAGTCTGTCTATCTCAGTCAGTCTGTCTCCCTCTGTGTGTGTGTGTACCTCAGTCTGTCTATCTCAGTCAGTCTGTCTCCCTCTGTGTGTGTGTGTACCTCAGTCTGTCTATCTCAGTCAGTCTGTCTCCCTCTGTGTGTGTGTGTACCTCAGTCTGTCTATCTCAGTCAGTCTGTCTCCCTCTGTGTGTGTGTGTACCTCAGTCTGTCTATCTCAGTCAGTCTGTCTCCCTCTGTGTGTGTGTGTACCTCAGTCTGTCTATCTCAGTCAGTCTGTCTCCCTCTGTGTGTGTGTGTACCTCAGTCTGTCTATCTCAGTCAGTCTGTCTCCCTCTGTGTGTGTGTGTACCTCAGTCTGTCTATCTCAGTCAGTCTGTCTCCCTCTGTGTGTGTGTGTACCTCAGTCTGTCTATCTCAGTCAGTCTGTCTCCCTCTGTGTGTGTGTGTACCTCAGTCTGTCTATCTCAGTCAGTCTGTCTCCCTCTGTGTGTGAGGGTAAGGACAGAGGGAGAGGGAGGGAGAGGGTAAGGACAGAGGGAGAGGGAGGGAGAGGGATAGTGAGGGTAAGGACAGAGGGAGAGGGAGGGTGAGGGATAGTGAGGGTAAGGACAGAGGTACCAAAACTGCTCACTATATTCCAAATGTGGCCTGACCAGAGCCTTACCCAGCCTCAGCAGGACGTCCCTGCACTTGTATCTCGCCCTCTTGAACTGAAAACCAACATTGCATTTGCCTTCCTGACACCAACGGGACCTGCTGATTCATGCTCAGAGAATCCTGAACAAGGACTCCCAAGTCCCTTTGGATTTCTGAAACCTTTCCCCATTTACAAAACAGGAGACGGTGAGGACGGCAGATGCTGGGGATCTGAGTCGAGACAGTGGTGCTGGAAAAGCGCAGCAGGTCAGGCAGCATCCGAGGAGCAGGAGAGTCGACGTTTCAGACATAAGTTCTTCCTGAAGAAGGGCTTATGGCTGAAACCTCGACTCTCCTGCTCCTCGGATGCTGCCTGACCTGCTGCATCTCCTGCTCCTCGGATGCTGCCTGACCTGCTGCACTTTTCCAACACTACCCTCTTCTGCCCATTTTGAAAATAGTCCATGCCTCACACTTCCCCACCTTATCCTCCATCTGCCACTTCTTTGTCCACTCTCCCGAACTGTCCAAATCCTTCTGCAGCCTCCCCACCTCCTCAATGCTACCTGTCCCTCTACCAAGTTAAAAATCACACAACACCAGGTTAGAGTCCAGCCGGTTTAGTCGGAAGCACTAGCTTTCGGAGCGACGCTCCTTCATCAGGGCATCATCTTCCAAACTGAGCAATAATGCGGTCAGTTCCTTCATGCAGAGCGTTAATGTATCATGTGAGCAGTTATGGTCCTGACACTGACCCCTGTGGAACTCCAGTAGTTACAGACTGCCGTCCTGAACCGTGGGAGAGACGGAGAGTGAGAGAATTAAAGGGAAAGACTTAAAACAGAGACAATAGGGGAGAAAGAAAAAGAGAAAATTAGAGAGAGAAAGGAGAGATTGACAGAAGTAATGACACAGTGGCACAGTGGTTAGCACTGCTGCCTCACAGCGCCAGAAACCCGGGTTCAATTCCAGCCTCAGGGTGACTGACTGTGTGGAGTTTGCACATTCTCCCCGTGTCTGTGTGGGTTTCCTCCCACAGCCCAAAAATGTGCAGGTCAGGGGGATTGTCCATGGGTCTGGGTGGGATGGTCTTCAGAGGGCTGGTGTGGACTCAATCGGTCAAATGGCCTGTTTCCACATCGTGGGGTTCTCTGAAAGGGACAGAGGATGGGGAGCAAGATTGGGAGTTTGAGACGGGGGGGACACAGAAAGAAAGAGGGAATAAGGAGAGGGTGGGGAAACTCAGATACAAACAAGAGATTGTCTACAAATCTAACAGGAAGCCTGATGGAAACCAGGGTGTGGAGGAGCCGGTGTCGGACTGGGGTGGACAAAGTTAAAAATCACCCAACACCAGGTTAGAGTCCAACAGGTTTATGTGGAAGCACTAGCTTTCGGAGCGACGCTCCTTCATCAGGAGGTTGTGGAGTACGGTGGAAATAGCAGAGAGGGGGAGAGATCATACCCAAGGGACATGGGAGTGAGGTGGAGACCAGGGTCACAGGCAGGAAAAGGGGAGAACAACACGTGCTGTGTTCAAAATAATACCATGGCAACTTGTAAATACACCTCACAGCACAGAGAGGATAACGACTCAACATAGCACCCTCCGACAGTGCCCACTCCCTCAGCACTGACCCTCCGACAGTGCGGCACTCCCTCAGCACTGACCCTCTGACAGTGCCCACTCCCTCAGCACTGACCCTCCGACAATGCCCACTCCCTCAGCACTGACCCTCTGACAGTGCGGCACTCCCTCAGCACTGACCCTCCGACAGTGCCCACTCCCTCAGCACTGACCCTCCGACAGTGCCCATTCCCTCAGCACTGACCCTCTGACAGTGCCCACTCCCTCAGCACTGACCCTCCGACAGTGCAGCACTCCCTCAAAACCGACCCTCCGACAGTGCCCACTCCCTCAGCACTGACCCTCCGACAGTGC
>NW_025215283.1:10940-12344 GCF_004010195.1 Chiloscyllium plagiosum
TGGGTGAGCTGGTCTCGGGGGGGGGGGGGGGGGTTGACAGTATGAGCCTGGCTCTCTGAGCTGACCCCTCCCTCAGTGTGTGTCTGTGTTCCTGCCCCCAGGGAGAGTGATGGCCCTCGATGCTGCTGTGGTGATGAATCAGTTCCGCACAGCTCGTCCTGACAAGCGATACCTGCACCATCTCAGGTGGGTCCCCCATCAGTAACAACCCCCCCGGCAACTGGCACCCACCTATCAGCTCCCTCGTCCTCCCGGGTCTGAGGTGACTGCAGGCTGTGTCTGGATTGGGAGCAGAGACTGGGAGCCACCCTGATCTATAACTAACCAATAGAAACATTGAAAATAGGAGCAGCAGAAGGCCATTCAGCCCATCAAGCCCACACCACCATGGCCGATCTGGTTGGAACTGCACGTCTCCTGATAATCTTTAATCCCCTCGGTCATCGAGAATGTACGTACCTCGACCATAATTATGGCATCAAGGAGCTCCCTTGGCAATACGGGGATCAATGGGCATTGGGGGGCAAACTCTCTGCTGGTTGGAGTCGTACCCAGAACATAGGAAGATGGTTGTGGTTGTGGAAGGTCAGTCATCTCAGCCCCAGGGCATCTCTGCAGGAGTCCCTCAGGGTAGTGTCCTCGGCCCAACCATCTGCAGCTGCTTCATCAATGACCTTCCCTCTGCCATAAGGTCAGAAGTGGGGATGTTCGCTGATGATTGCACAGTGCTCAGCACCATTCGCGACTCCTCAGATACTGAAGCAGTCCGTGCCCAAATGCAACAAGATCGGGACAATGTCCAGGCTTGGGCTTCTTTTTAAATTCATGGGACGTGGGTATCACTGGCTGGGCCCAGCATTTGTTGCCCGTCCCTAGTTGCCCTTGAGAGGGTGGGGGTGAGCTGCCTTCCTGACCCGCTGCAGTCCGTGTGCTGTGGGTTGACCCTGAGGCAGGGAATTCCAGGATTCTGACCCAGTGACAGTGAAGGAACGGGGATATATTCCCAAGTCAGGATGGAGCTTGGAGTGGATCTTGCAGTGGGTGGTGTTCCCATGTATCTGCTGCCCCTGTCCTTCTAGACGGAAGTGGTCGTGGGTTTGGAAGGTGCTGTCTGAGGATCTTTGGTGAGTTTCTGCAGTGCATCTTGTAGACAGTACACACTGCTGCTACTGAGCGTCGGTGGGGGAGGGAGGGGATGTTTGTGGATGTGGTGCCAATCAAGCGGCTGCTTTGTCCTGGATGGTGTCAAGCTTCCCGAGTGTTGTCAGAGCTGCCCCCATCCAGGGCAAGTGGGGAGTATTCCATCACCCTCCTGACTTGTGCCTTATAGATGGTGGACAGACTTTGGGGGGGTCAGGAGGTGAGTTACTCGCTGCAGGATTCCCAGCCTCTGACCTGCTCTTG
>NW_025215283.1:15837-28696 GCF_004010195.1 Chiloscyllium plagiosum
CCATTTTTGCTCTTTCACAATCTACAGACTCAGAAAATAACACTGTCATATTCCTCTACAAAACACAGCCCCAAGTTAGATTAATAGTTATGGCTTATATTTTAAGTTTAATCAAGAGACATATCTCAAAAAACATATAAGCAAGAAAGAACCCACTCTACTCACTATTGCAGACTTTCTGTAGGCCACTTAAAATAATTAACTTATCTGATTCTGTGCTGTGAACTTCGCCCAAACAGTTCCTCAAAGATCAGTTGCGAATTTCACTGTTTGTTCATTTTCCCAGACGCACTCCGATGTCCAGCGATACATGAGTTCAAACAGCAAAGGCAGTAACTGTGGTGTCAGTTTCTTTCTTTCTCTCTGTCTCTGTCTGTCTCTCTCTCTCTCTCTCTCTTGCACTGACCTCATCATGTGCTTCCTTTGGCTGTTCTTCTTCCTTTTAAAACTGCTGTTGTTTTGATTTTTTTCCCAAAGTTCCAAAACAATGTAACAGCATATAAAACAGTAATTGCTGCTCCTGGAATTTGAGGAAATCACCACCAATAGCTAAAATACCTCCAAAAAGGAGCAGATGTTACAGCCAAAAATTCTTCCTGTCCTCCATCTTGGATTACCCAGAATCCTAAGTGTATAAGCTCTGCCCTGGATTGCCCCTTAATAAAATGCGGCACCTCAAATTTATCGAAATTCAATTCCATCTGTCATTCCTTAGCCCATTGGTCCATCTGATCGAGGTCCCATTGTACTCTGAAATAATCTTCAGTGTCCACTACATCACCAATTATGGTGTCACCTGCAAACGTATTCACCATACCTCCCATATTCAAATCCAAATTATTGATATTAGTGAACAGGTGAGGAATAAAAAATTGCGACAGAGTAATTGCAACAAAGTGAACACTCCAGAAGAGAAACCTTTTTCATTTATTCATTTACGAGATGAGGGGGTTGCTGTCCAGGCCCTGGATTTATTGCCCATCCCTAATTGCCCAGAGGGCAGTTAAGTGTCAACCACATTGCTGTGGGTCTAGAGTCTCACTTAGGCCAGACCGGGTAAGGATGGCAGGTTCCTTCCCTCAAGGGTATTTTGCAAATTTAAACTTTGCAAATTTAAAATCATTCAATTTATGACAACTCTTGGAATAACAGGGCTTGATTTGCAGTGTGTTACTCCAGTGAGGTGTGACAGATGGAACCCTTCCAACAACCTTGAAAATTTATACCATTCATGGCTTTCAAAATAACTAATTCATTCTTCTGACTTAGATAAAAGATCTCGATCCTGATTTGGAATGCAAGTATCCAGTCATTGAGGAAAATAAAATGCATGGAGTTGCATTCGTTTTTAATTTGGATACCGTGGAGAATCTTCCTGCTGATGTACAAAATCAGTTTACTAAACTACAAACCCTTGTGGGACAGAAATGTAAGTCCCTGCTTTTGTCTTTTCACAATGCCACCTTTGTCACCATCCCTGCTTAATATCCACAAGCTTATCGCAAATCTCTTCAGACCTTTACAGGATTGTGATTGGGACCCATTTTGATCGAATAGGAATACCAAAGAATGAAGAAGCTTACATTTATCAATATAAGAAACTGCAGGCGAAGGTAACAAGAATATTTTAATTTGTAAAATCTGGTTAATTGTATTCATTCTATTATTTTAACATTTGTTCATGGATATGGCATTGGAAGTGAGTTCAGCATTTACTCCAGCTTCTCATTGCCCTTGGGAAGGTGGTGGTAAGGTGCCTTCTTGAACCACTGAAGGTAAACTCTCGATACTGTTGGGAAGGGCTCAGTGCCAGTGAAGGAATGGCAATCTCAGTGAGGAACTTGTGAATCTTGGAATTGATGGTGTTTTGGACCACGTACATATTACCAGAGAAGGGGTGTTTGCAGCCTTAAAGCACATCAAGGTGGATAAATCCCTTGGGGCTGATCAACTCCATCCTCGGATGTTGTGGGAAATGAGGGAAAAAATTGTAGAAGTCCTTGCAGAGATTTCTGCTTCATCTTTAGCCACAGGTGAAATTCCGGAAGACTGGAGGATGGCTAATGTTGTCCCATGGTTTAAGGAAGGTAGCAAAGACAAGCCAGGGAACTACAGGCCAGTAAGCCTGACATCAGGGGTAGGCAAGTTGTTGGAGAGGATATTTAGGGACAGGGCCAACCAACATTTGGATAGTCAAGGTCTGATTAGGTCTGGTCAGTGTGGATTTGTGCGTGGCAAGTCATGTCTGACAAACTTCTTAGAGTTTTTCAAAGAGATAATCCAGCGGGTAGAAGAGGGTAGGGCAGTGGATGTTGTCCATATGGACTTTAGCAAGGCCTTTGACAAGGTCCTGTACAGCATGTTGACCATGAAGGTTAGGTCACATGGGATCCAGGGAGAGCTAGCTAATTGAATTCAAAATTGGCTCAGTGGTAGGAAGCAGAGGGTGATGGTTGGAGGTTGTTTCTCAGACTGGAGACCTGTGACTAGTGGTGTGTCACAGCGGTCAGTGCAGGGAGCTGTATTATTTGTTATATACGTGATTGATCTAGATGTGAATGTACAAGGCATGATCAGTAAGGTTGTGGATGGTACAAAATTAGGAGGTATCATTGATAACGAGGAAGGTGATCAAAAACGACAGAGGGATCTTGACCAGATGGGGAAGTGGGCTGAGGATTGGTGAATGGAATTCAGTACAGAGAAGTATGAGGTGATGCACTTTGGAAAGTCAAACCAAGGTAGGACTTATACAGTAGATGGTAAGGTCCTGAGGAGTGTTGTGGAACACAGGGACCTAGAAATACAAGTACATAGTTTGTTGAAAGTGTCCTCACAGGTAGACAGGGTGATGAAGAAGGCATTTAGCATGCTGGCCTTCATCGATCGAGGCATTGAGTACAGGAGTTGGGACGTTTTGTTACAGTTGTATAAGTTGTTGGTGAGGCCGTACTTGGAATATTGTGTACAGTTTTGGTCACCCTGTTATAGGAAAGACATAGTTAAACCAGAAAGGCCGTGAAGATGATTTACCAGGATGTTGCCAGGACTAATCAGTCTGACTTATAGGGAGAGTCTAAGTCTTAATTGCTTTCTATCTGCCTCCAACTCTATAACAATATGCTGTTCCAATAAAACACTTATTAATATTACTTCAACATAATTTCAAAACCACACAGTATCTGTCATCTTCAGTGTCTTCACTCTTCTGTCTGCTGATTTTCCTGGGTTGTTGTCTTTCTTTTTATAACGTGTATGTTTCAGATGAAAAGGTACCCTTGAGAGAGAGTGGTTTTCTATTTCTTTAAGACCAAAATGTTAGATGGGCAATTAGCTCTCTGAGTTTCCCTCTCTACAGCAGTTGCTCTCTGATCAGTTTAGGTATGGACTCCAGCTATGTCTGCCTCTTCATCGGTTACCTGGAACAGTCCATCTTCCAGAGTTACACCAGCACCACTCCCCACTTCTTCCGCAGCTACATTGATGACTGTATCGGTGCCACCTCCTGCTCCCACGAGGAGGTTGAACAGTTAATCAATTTCACCAATACATTCCACCCCGACCTCAAATTCACCTGGATTATCTCAGACATCTCCTTCCCCTTCCTGGACCTTTCTATCTCCATCAACAGTGACTGACTCAACGCAGACATCTTATACAAACCCACTGACTCCCACAGCTACCTGGACTACACTTCCTACCACCATCTCCTGTAAAAATGCTATCCCTTACTCCCAATTCCTCTGCCTGCATCGTATCTGCTCCCAGGAGGACCAGTTCCACCACAGAACACACAAGATGGCCTCCTTCTTCAAAGACCACAATTTCCCCATCTACGTGGTTGATGATGCCCTCCAGCACATCTCCTCCACTTCCCACACCTCTGCCCCCAAACCCCACCCCTCCAACCACAACCACAAGGACAGAACGCCTGGTCCTCACCTTCCACCCACTAACCTCCGGATACATTTGCATCATCCTCCACTATTTCTGCCATTACAGACTCCACCACCAGAGATATATTTCCCTCCCCACTCCTATCTGTGTTCCATAAAGACCATTCCCTCCGCGACTGCCTCATCAGGTCCTCCACCAAAACACACCCCATTCCAGGCACTTTCTCTGCCACTGCAGGAATTGCAAAACCTGCACCCACACTTCAACCCTCAACTTTGTCCAAGGCCCCAAAGGAGCCTTCCACATCCATCAAAGTTTCACCTGCACTTCCACCAATGTCATTTTCTGTATCTGTTGCTCCCAGTGCGGTCTCCTCTACATTAGGGAGACCGGACGCCTTCTCACAGAGCACTTAAGAGAACATTTCCAGGACACCCACAGCAACCAACCCCACTGCCCCATGGCTAAACACTGCGACTCACCCTCCCACTCTGCCGAGGACATGCAGGTCCTGGGCCTTCTCCATCACCACTCCCTTACCACCCGACGCCTGGAGGAAGAACACCTCATCTTCTACCTTGGGACCCTCCAAACACACAGGATTAATGTGGATTTCACCAGTTTCCTCATTTCCCCTTCCCTCACCTTATCCAAATCCAACTTTCCAACTTGGCACCACCCTCTTGAATGGTCCCACCTGTACGCTCTACCCTCCTCTCTGACCTAGCACCTTCATCTACCTATCGCATTCCCAACTTACTTCCCTGCAGGCCCACACCCCTCCCGGTTATGGCCTACAAACCTCATTCCTGATGAAGGGCTTATGCCTGAAACATCAATTCTCCTGCTCCTCTGATGCGGCTTGACCTGCTGCACTTTTCCAGCACCATACTCTCGACTCTGATCTGCAGCCGTCACTTTCTCTTAATCAAACATCTATCCCTAACCTGAACATCTGCCATGTCCCTCTCCTCGGCGAATACCGATGCAAAGTTCTCATTAAGAATCTCACCCATTTTCTCTGACTCCATGCATATCTTTCCTCCTTTGTCCTTGATTGGGCCAACCCTTTCTCTGGTTATCCTCTTGCTTCTGATATATGAATAAAAGGCTTTGGGATTTTCCTTATCCCTGTTTTGTAAAGATAACTCATGACCCCTTTTCGCCCTCTTAATTCCTCAATTCAGATTGATCCTACGTTCCCAATATTCTTTCAAATTTCTGTCTGTCTTCAGTCGGCTGACCTTATGAATGCTTCCCTTATCCTCTTGGATAGTCTCACAATTTCACCTGTCATCCATGGTTCCTTAATCTTGCTATTTCTATCTCTCATTTTCACAGGAACATATCTCTCCTGTACTCTAATCAACCTCTCTTTAACAGCACCCAACCTCCCCCCCCTTTTTTTGAATGTGGATTTCCCTTCAAATAGCTGCTCCTCATCTAGATTTTCCAGCTCCTGGTGAATTTTGCTATAGCCTTCCCCCAATTTAGCACTCTTCCTTTCGGACCACTGTCATCTTTGTCCATGAGTATTCTAAAACTCATGGAATTGTGATCACTATTCCCAAAGTAATCCCCGACTGAAACTTCAGCCACCTTGCCAGACTTGTTCCCCAACACCCGGGTTCAGGATGGCTCCTTCCCAAGGTGGACTATCTAGATACTGCTTGAGAAATCCCTACTGGGTTCTGCTTACAAATTCTGCTCCATCTAATCCTCTAACACTAAGTGAATCTCAGTCAATGTTGGGAAAATTAAAATCTCCTATCACCACCATCCTGTTGTTCCACATCTTTCCATAACCTGTTTCCATATTTGTACCTCAATCTCACACTGGCTGTTGGGAGGCCTGTAGTACAGCCCCAACATTATTACTGTACCCTTCCTATTTCTGACCTCTGCCCATATTGCCTCACTGCTCGAGTCTTCCATAAACTATCTACTCGCTAAGATAAATATAAAAGGTGACATAGCAGCTGTTTAATTGGTGGATTCCCTTTAAACTGGTGAACATTTATCCACTAACACCAAAATATGGAATATGTGTGATATAATTTTCCAACCTCAGGATATCTCAGAGCAGTTAATGGTCACTGAAATGTGGTTATTGTTGTAATATAGGAAACATGGTTGCCAATTTGTTCACCGCACCTTCCCACTGTTTGCAGAGAGACAAATGATCACATGATCTGTTCTTGTTAGTGATGTAGAATCAGTTTGGCTGGTTTATAAGTACTGTTTTAAAACCCTGTTTCTCCCTTTTCCCTTAGTTTTCACAGTTGTCTGAAGACATCAAGATAGAGAAACGTGTCATGTTTGCCATTTCGAATGATTTGAAAGGTGGAAACATAGAGATGACCAAAGCTGTTCTTGCCTTGTACGTACTGGATAATATGGTCAGAAATCTGGATCTGTTTTTCAAAGCGATGCATTAGTGAGCAATTCTAACCTTGTACAGACCTGCGTGACAATTACAAGTTCAGTCTTACCGTGACTAACTCACTCCGGTCAACCTGAAAATTGAATAGACTGTCAAGTGTGTTTTCGAAATCGACAGTTTGTGTGTTTGGAATGAGAAGTTATATATGTTTTCTGTATGTGTTTAAGACTGATAGATTCAAACAGTACAGAAGGAGGCCATTCAGGACACCATCCTTGCGCTAGCTCTATGAAAATGCTATTCAATTTATTCCAGTTGCCAATGCATCCTCCATGTTTTCATAAAGTAATCCAGATTTGCCAAGAATAATATCACCTTCACCTTGAGCATAAAAGTGCTGTAATTTTCATCTTATTGCAAATATAATAAATAGGCTTTTCTCCTTTGTCTTTTGTGTGAGTTATTTTCTTTCATTATGAAATGTAACTTTTAAATTTAAAAAAAAGACTTGTGTCAGCTCAGCTAAAAAGGAAACAATTTTACAGGAAGTCGGAAAACTAATACTGCTGGAAATGTTCCATTTTACAGGCAGCATCTGTGGAGAGGGAGAGAGAACAAAGTTTAACATTGCTTGTGATGTGGAAGTGTCAGTGTTGGACTGGGTTGGACAAGGTCAAAAATCACACAATACCAGATTCTGATGAAGGAGCAGTACTCCGAAAGCTGGTGTTTTCAGATTAACACGTTGGACTGTAACCTGGTGTTGTGTGGCTTTTACCATTGCTCATTGACACAATTTGGGTTCCACCAGGGTCTCTCAGCTGCTGCCTTATTACAGCCTTGGTTCAATCATGGACAAAAGAGCTGAATTCCAGAGGGGAGGGGAGGTGAGAGTGATTGCCCTTAACATCCAAGTCCCATTTGGCCAACTTCACCACAAAGGAGTTCTAGCAAACCTGGAATCAATGGGAATCAAAGATGAGAACTCTCTGTGGTTCGAGCCATAGCAGGTAGAAAAGGAGGATAGGTATTTGTTGGAGGTCAGTCATCTCAGTTCCAGGACATCACTGCAGGAGTTCCTCATGGTAGTGTCTGAAGTCCAACCATCTTCAGTTGCTTCATCAATGACCTTCCCTCCATCTTCAGGTCAGAAGTGTGAATGTTTGCTGATAATTCCACAACGTTGAACACCATTCATAACATTTCAGCTACTGAAGCAGTCCATGTCTCAATGCAACAAGATGGGTCTATGAATAGGAAGGATTTAGTGGGATATGGGCCAAGTGCTGGCAAATGGGACTAGATTCGGTTAGGAAATCTGGTTGGCATGGACGAGTTGGACCGAAGGGTCTGTTTCCATGCTGTACACCTCTATGACTCTATAACTGAGGGAGAAAAATTACCTAGGAAAAATGGTTCACATGGAAGAGGAGACTTCCAACAGCACAGCGCTCCCTCAACACTGACCCACCGACAGTGCGGCACTCCTTCAGCACTGACCCTCCGACAGTGAGGCGCTCCCTCAGCACTGACCCTCCGACAGTGCGGCACTCCCTCAGCACTGGCCGTCCGACAGTGCAGCACTCCCTCAGCATTGACCCTCCGACAGTGCCCACTCCCTCAGCACTGACCCTCCGATAGTGCGGCGCTCCCTCAGCACTGACCCTCCGACAGTTTGGCACTCCCTCAGCACTGGCCCTCCAACAGTGCGGTACTCCCTCAGCACTGACCCTCTGACAGTGAGGCGCTCACTCAGCACTGACTTTCCAACAGTGCGGCACTCCCTCAGCACTGACCCTCTGACAGTGAGGCGCTCCCTCAGTACTGACCCTCCGACAGTGTGGCAGTCCCTCAGCACTGACCGTCCGACAGTGCGGCGCTCCCTCAGCACTGACCCACTGACAGTGTGGCACTCCCACAGTGGGTTTATTGGCACAACCAGTCAGTTACCAATCACCAATATCCTGTAGGGAAGAATACCTTACCTGGTGTGGCCTAGGCTAACATGATTAGATCGGAACTGCACTTTAAGGAAGCCTAACCAGCCCCTCTGTAACCATGTCTAGGTAACTAGGACTGTCCATACCTTTAGAATTTACTAAAGTCCACATTCTGAGAATTAATTACCCAACAGGAAAGGGTACGTCAAGTGTAAATAACTCTTTGCTCCTTTCAGTTGGGGGAGTACTTACTGTCTGTGTTTCTGGGTCCAGAGCTAAAAGGAATGCGTTAATGGTGGATGATTTTCCAGCTCCCATCGGTCCAAGTAGCAAGATGTTTAAATACCATCCACACATTATTTTCATGGACTCAGCTCCACTTACCTGCCCTCTCACCATAACACTTAATTTCTTAATTGTTCAAAAAAATTATCTATCTGAGCTTTAAAAACACTTAGTGAGGACAATGCAACTACCTCCCTGGACAGGGAATTCCACAGATTCACAACCCTCTGGGTGAAGAAGTTCCTTCTCAATTCAGTCGGAAATCTGTTCCCCCAATCTTGAGACTATGCCCTCTTGCTCTAGTTTCACCCGCCAATGGAAACATCCTCTCTATTTCCATCATCTCTGTTCTCTTCATAGTGTTACCAAAACAAAATATGATCTACCAAGACAGATTTCAGGCTGGAATTTGACTTATTCAGGACGAACCTCAGCTGATATTGTAATAGGGTCTTTAAAAGATTACCCAACAAAATGATCTTACGTCTACTTCTGTCTAACAGTAATGACAACTCACATTAAATATACAAAGAGGTGTACAGTGACCATGTTTTCTGCAAATGACTGGTATCAGTCTTGAGTCTGAGCATTACTGTACTTGAAGGTCAGAGTTAAAGAATAATCCCCTCGCTCCCCTGTGCTGCAGGAAGACCCAAACTTACTCTGTGTGTTCAATACAAAGGAAATCTCAGCAGGGAAAACAACCCAGAATTCTGGAAATTCGGCTCAACTACCAACATCTATGCTACTGGTAACCTCCACCACACTGATTGCAAAGTTTAACTATCCAACTATCTTCATCATCAATTCCAAGATATCTCTGTATATACATAGGGGTGTCACGGTGGCTGAGTGGTTAGAACTGCTGCCTTACAGCGCCAGGGACCTGAGTTCGATTCTAGCCTTGGCTGACTGTGTGGTGTTTGCACGTTCTCCCTGTGTCTGTGTGGGTTTCCTCTGAGTGCTCCTGTTTCCTCCCACAATCCAAAGATGCGCAGGTTAGGGTGGATTGGCCATGCTAAATTGTCCCATAGTGCCCAGGGATGTGTAGGTTAGGGTGGATTGGCCATGCTAAATTGTCCCATAGAGTCCATAGATGTGCAGGTTAGGGTGGATTAGCCATGGGAAATTGTCCCATAGTGCCCAGGGATGTGCATGTTAGGGTGGATTAGCCATGGGAAATTGTCCCATAGTGCCCAAGGATGTGCAGGTTAGGGTGGATTAGTTTGGGGTAAGTGTAGAGTAATTAAGTGTAGAGTAATAGAGTAAGGGAATGGGTTTGGGTGGAATACTCTTTGGAGGGTCATTGGGGACTTGTTGGGTTGAATGGCCTGTTTCCACACTGTTGGGATTCTATTCTATTCTGTAGGTATTATCTATCCTTCAGTTTCTAAATATTTTTAGACTCTTCTTATTTCTAATAAATGTATCTGATGACACAAAAATAGCAAGTTGTGAGAGGGTCACGAATAGTTTACAGAAATACATTGATGTGTTAAGTCAGTGGGCAAAAGATTAACAAATGGAGTATAATGTAAAGCTAGTCATTTTGGAAGGGAGAGCAAAAGAACAGAGTATGATTTACATGAAGAAACGCTGCAGAGAGGGACGTGAGAGCTGGCACACAGGCAGCAGGTAATCAGGAAGGGCCATGGAATGTTGGCCCTTATTCCAAAGGGGTTGGAGGATAAAAGTAGGGAAGTCTTACCGCAGCTGTATTTTGCTGTTCCTGTTTTTTTATTGTGGACTGAAATTGGAAAAGGACTATCTAAAATTAATATTGTTAAAGAATAATTGCATTTATTTAAGAAGAAAACAAGTCATTGATATTCATTGAAAGTGCTAAACTGCGACGATGCTGTGGCTTAAAGAGATTATTTTTGTCCTGTTTTTCTTAAAAGAATGAACCAGAAATGCTGAGAAGTCTGTAAGAGAGTAAGCAGCCTTTGGGGCCTTGGATTTTATTGATGTTCGAACAATAGAAGCAGCCTGAATGGGTGTGGTCAAACAATAATAGAACCAGCATCTTCAGTTTTTTTTTCAGGCGTTCAGTTGCAGAAGCTGCTGGAGTTGTGAAAAGCTGCCACGTCTCCCTTTGCTACAGGTAAAAGCCAGAGTTCATTCTCTCTTACAGGACTGTCCTTTCATGTTCTTTCCTTCTGGATTGGAGAACTGCATATGAGACAATCTGTTTTCTAAATTTGCCTTTTCTCAAGGGTGTGTTTATGGAATGTTAATATATTAGGACAGTTAATGAGTAATAGTTACTGTATCTACGGTTGTGTTGAGTTTTCCAATAGATTTGTTATTCCAATTCCTTTTTTTAAATCTTTATTTTAAATCTGGTAATTTGACCAACTGAATAACATATGGAATGCAGTACCTGACATTTACCTTTAAAATAAGAAAATATTAAGGTCTAGGCCACTTTCTGAATATATTTTGAGGTGAGGTGAAAGGGAAAAGAGAATAGTTCTGGCTGAAACAAAAAAGAAAGAGAAAAGGAAATGAAACATTTTGAATTCCAATTGAAAGCAGAGGAAAAGCAGAAAGAGAAAGAAGAAATGGAGAAAGAGAGAATTTGAACTTCAAAAGGTGGTAATTAGAGAGGCGAGTGGACTTAAAAGGGAAGAGGTGATGGTAGAAGGTAGGCTTAGTGAGGAGTCAAAGAGTGTGGTGCTGAAAAAGCACAGAAGGGCAGGCAGAATCCGGGGTCCAGGAGAACTGACTTTTTGGGTCATTCCTGATGAAGAGCTTATGCTTGAAATGTCAATTTTCCTGCTCCTCGGATATTGCCTGGCCAGCTGTGCTTTTCCAGCATCACATTCTCAACTCTGATCTACAGCATCTGCAGTCCTCACTTTCTCCTAGGCTTAGTGAAGAGGTTGGCGATTACAAGCAAACTCACCATAGCCAAAGGCCCAGTGGGGATCTGTTTAAAATTGTTCAAGCATTGCCTAAGTTTGACTAGAAGGATGTAGAGGCCTTTCATTTCATTTGGGAAAATGGCTAAACATACGAAATGGCCGGTGACCATGTGGGTATTGCTGATCCTATCAGAAGAAATATCTGGGGATTATAATGAAGTGAAAAATTCTTCAGTGCATATGAGCTTGTGGCAGAAGCCTGCAGACAATGTTTCACGAATCTAAGGAGGGATCCTACTCAAACCTATGTTGAGTTTGAAAGGATCAAACAAAGTAATTTTGATAGATGGATAAGGGCATTAAAAATAGAGCAAACCTATGATGCTCTTAGCGAGACGATTATTTTGGAGGAGTTCAAAAATTCACTTCCTGAAGTAGTGAGAACTTATGTGGAAGAGCAGAGAGTTAAAACAGCAAGGTTAGCAGCTGAAGTAGCTGTTCCTTGGGTCATAAATCAAATCATAGAAATGGGGGAAAAGAGAAATTCTCAGGTGCTAAAGGAAAAGAAGATCCCATTAAAGACAATAAAGATATTTTATCACAGGGTCAAAAGGGAAACCCATGAGGAGGTAAGAGAAATAAAAAAGCTCAGAGGTTTTCATTGCAATAAAGTGGGTCACATGAAATCACAGTGTTGGTGGGTTGGGAAAAGCACTAGGAAGGCGGATATGGGAAGACAGGATCAGCCAGTGAATTTTGTTGAAGTGGTTAAGGAAAGCATAGTGGAAGCTAAAAACCTGCAGCAGAATGTACAACCTGGTCAGGGGTTGGTTGAGAAGAAAGTGCCAGATCTCTTTTAAAGAATTTAATCGAGGGTAAGGTTTACTCAAATATGCCAGGAGCAGCAGGTAAAGAAATTGAAATTTTAAAGAGATATGGGAGCAAGTCAGCCTTTGATGGTGAGATTTTTATTTATTTAAATCAATTGTGGGATGTAGGTGTTCCTGGCTGGGTCCAGTATTTATCAACCCCTGTCCCTAGTTGCCCCCTTTGAGAAGGTGGGGGTGAGCTGCCTTCTTGAACTGCTGCAGTCCATGTGCTGTGGGTAGACCCACAATGTCCCTGAGGGAGGGAGTTCCAGGATTTTGACCCAGGAAGGAACGGCGATACATTTCCAAGTCGAGTTGGTAAGGGGCTCCGAGGGGAGCTTGCAGGGGGGGGGGGGAGGTGTACCTGCTGCCCCTTGTCCTTCTGGATGGAAGTGGCCGTGGATTTGGAAGGTGCTGCCTGAGGATCTTTGGAGTTGCTGCAGTGTGTCTTGTAGATGGTACACACTGCTGCTACTGAGTGTCTGTGGGAGGAGGGAGGGGATGGTACACACTGCTGTTACTGAGTGTCGGTGGGAGGAGGGAGGGGATGGTACACACTGCTGTTACTGAGGGTCGGTGGGGGGAGGGAGGGGACGGTACACACTGCTGTTACTGAGG